>NW_009715457.1:15302-52197 GCF_000703405.1 Apaloderma vittatum | reverse complement strand
TTGTGCGGAGATGTGGGCACCACAGCTGCCCTCCGCCCCCTGCCTGGGGCACCGCTGGTTCCCAAGTTGCGTTCCAGTTGTCTCCGTGCTGCTGAGAGATGAACCCCGCACCTCCAGCACACCTCAGTGGGAAAGAAAGCAAATCACAAAAAACCAAAACTAACCAATCAAACACAAAATCAGAACCACCGTGGTTCTCCAGTTTGCTCAGCTCATAATGTTCAGAGGGCTCTACTGAATGCAGTAACTATGAATTAATTTAAAATGGGTCATTCTACTGCAATAAGGTAGAGGAGGTTTCCAAGAGGAAAAGTTAACTGACATATGCCATTGAAAATCTTCCCCATAAATCTTCACTTTGGCTTTGCACACATTTGATATTGCTGTTGGTGAATTTCATAAAAAGTACTCGTACTTAAATTAGGTTAAAGAAGTTAATACAAAGAAATAAACCTATATTTTTCAGCATAAGTGCAAATTATATTTTCTCATTTCTTGATTAAAATGTCACAGTATTGGAGAAAATGCTGTTTTCCAAAAAGTAATGCTAATGCTATGCTCCAAGTAGAATGATACATAATGCAATAGGAAAGATAATAAGAAGCGATTCATATGTATCCAACACAATTCACTGGTGGCCTTTTTTTTTTTAACCAATATAGTGATTAATGGGCACAATAACTGGAATATGAACCAAAAGCCATTTTCACTTGCAATAGACTTTACAGTGATGCTTTTGCAATTTAAGTACCAGTCTTAATCCATTTTCAGAGGCCTTTACCTTAATACAACAAAATGAAAGTGACCTTAGGGACATTTTCTCCTCTCCATCATAGACAATACGAGCAAACTATGGGAACTCCAAAATATGAAGATTTTTGCTCTTAAATGGGACTTTCTCAGTCAGAGCACAGAGACGCTTCACAGCCACCGAGGCATAACCATGTATTTACTTTCCCAGTGGTGTAATTTGCTACACTGGGATGGTGCTACAACTGTGGTTTACAAAATCATAGTACAATTATTTAATGTAGCTCAATTTGCAAAACCCTCTCTGGTAACTGGCTAATAATAATTGACTCAATCTGAGCAAAGCATTCTCCATAATCACTGTATTATATTTTTTTTTAATTACTTTGCAGTTAAGTGCAAATTTCTTACCTCTGAACAACTCTACTTGAACTTACTTAAAATTGATCAGCTTTGCCAGCTACAAAAAAAAAATAGCTTTTCTTTCTCCTCCAGTGAAACAGCAATTTCCAATGTGACATAATATTGAAGAAATCTAATAGGCATCCAAACATGAGACACTGTCACAGGAAGTAGTTTTTAAAATATTCCTTGAACAACTACCATTGAAAAGCAACATTCAATTCAATCATGCAGAGAGCAGCGTGCAGGAAAAAACCCTATACATTTTCTTTCAATTAAAATTACATATTTTGGTCATAAAAAAGAACATGAATTTGTCAAGCCATTTCAGTCAGCACAGAAAAAAAGGGAGAAAAAAGGGAATCTAAAAAAAAAAGTAGAAATAATAATTTCAGAAACTGTACTTTTGGAAACATATTTCAATTTTTGTTTTACATAAGCTTATCATGTGGTTATGTTTTCATGACTACAAAATTGAAATAAAGAACATTTTATCAAAAATTACATACTTGCCCCAATCTTATTTTAGTAGAAAAATCAAAGGAAGCTATTTCAGACTGAACTCTCTTCAGGGTGTTTATCACCTGGGTTAAAGAAAAAGAATCTTATTCAAAAGCTGTGTTTAAAAGATACAAGTCTTTCATGGAATACATGTATTTTTGCTTCTCATATGACAGCCCCTTTTAAAGGACTGAGGCAGAGCCCAGGAGTTTCACACTCCTATCTACTATCTCTATCTAGAAATAATTAAGTAATTATTGTGACCCAGCAGTTTCCTGGGAAACAGAAATCAGTTTGTGAGTTCTGACTAAGAAGCATGGAAGACAGAACTGCTGTTTACATCCCTCTTTCTTCCAGGACTGGTATATACGTTTAAGTAAAACAAACTACCCTTGCCCACCAACCTGGCATCGCTGATTCTCTCTTCTCTGAAAAACTGAATTGCAAAGCCCTACACAGGCGCTGTGGTGTGGCAGAAAGGAGACACAGGCACCAAAACATGATGAATGCGTTCGGCTCTGTCGGCAACCACAGCAGAGCTCCTAATGAATGAATGAACAGGGCACAGACTCTAAGCTCCCTGGCTCAGCTTTTAAAATAGACAACGTGCTACCAGCGAGCAGTGAATACCACCCCCCCGTCTTTGTCCACGTGGTTGTCTGCCATTTGTTACGCTGAAGTTACTAGTAAGCTCAGATGAGGGATGGCAGAAAAGTGGGCCCTAAAACATCCTTTAAATTGGTATTTGGTCAATGTTCTGACAGAAGTTGTTGAAGAGGTTGGGTCGTTTTCACGGACTAAGTGTCTGCATGGTGAAGAGCAGTGTGATAGAATCAGTGACACAGAAAAAGTCATTGTCCTGTCACCCTGGATAATGTTAGAGACATCCTTGTGTAGCTTTACTGTCACGGGATAAGTGATAAATTATGTATATGGTATAATATCATTCTGATTGTGGGGAGGGCATCCTGAAGGTGAAATGCATACCTCCTGCTCACAAATGTCAGTCCAGCTGAAGTCTTGGAAGCGCATACAGCTGTCAGACGGCTACAAAACGAAAAGGACGGGAGACAGGTTGTCTGGGTGCTTGCCATGAACGAGGACTGAACAGAAACTTCACTGCTGGAAAAAGCAACTACCAGAGATCCCAAAAAAACACTTCGTGGAATAACAGAGTTGATTTTAAAAGCCTTCCTTCAAGGCTGGGGCACATCAAATTCTCTAAGCATTGGAAAAAAGAAAGAAAACATCACTATCTAGACCCTGATACTAAATAATGAGGTTGAAAATCAGTAATAGAAAATACATTATTGGGTCTGGTTTCTCAGATGTAGTACCTGGATATTCTGCCTTTTCTAGGTTTTTCCAGCCAAAGGACTTCACAGACCTCCTCAAACCAGCACAATGCTCTATCTCCTTCTTGCCTGGTGGCGATTAGTTGTATTTCACACACACTGGAACATGACACATGCTTCTGCTGATGACACAAAATAGAAAGCAAATATAAGCAACTCTCTGCAGTGGTTTATCTTCTGACATATGAATACATAAATACAAGTATGCACCTTTCTCCCTAATATCAAGAAGCAGTAAGTCCCTATCGTATTTTTCAAAAGCATGTGTGTTCTTTAATTAGATTCTAGTTCCAAAATCTTTTCCTGCATACTGATAATTGTCATTATATGAACAGGAGTAACTTTAAGTCACAAACAGCTGCCTGAGATTTTACTGACCATATGGGACCTACCTACAGAGCTTTACAACTTCATATTACATTGACTATACAACTTGAAAACACACATCCAAGAACCAAAGCTAGAATAAACACTTATATTACAGAGAAAAGGAAGCAAAGACAAAGACTGGGGATACCACAGCTCTAGGATGACAGCTCCAGAAAGCCTGTAAATATGCTCGGGAGTTGCACTTGATTTTATCTTTTGACATTAACAGGAACTGCTGGCATCGGTTGATACTATATTCTGGGCAATCAAACACGTAATTGTTGTATATATGATGCCAGATATCCCTTAAGAGCTTCATCTGACATGTGTCACTCATATGAAAGAATTTCATAAAGGCATTGCACATTGAGCTGTACAAACAGACCCATGAATGCATTATCATTGCTAAAAGGTCAGCTTTTTCTTCTTTTTATTCCCTTTGCTATTACTGAAAGAGCAGAGCAAACACTTCACTAATGTCAGGACTTGTTCTCTATCTAGGTGTTACTATCATAGAAAACATATTTGATTTATTTCACCCTTTGCTACAAAACAAATATCTTACCCTCTCTCAGGAAATGCTTGGCGGATTATGTGGGGCACAGATGCTCTTCAGATGGCTCTGTGGTTCTTTCAACACAACAGTAGTTTTAAAATCACCTTCTCAAAACACTGTATCAGTTTTGATTCTGTCATGCAAGGTGCAAAATACATAATCAGAGTCAGAAAACCTGACATCTGAACAATGAAAACATTGTAGTTCATGGTAGAAGAAACGCTGTTGTTACAAAGCGATCCGTCCACAAGAAAGCAGCTGTAAAATGCTGAGCAGCAGAACTGGAGCTCTAGCTAAACACACCTAAAAATACTTCAATTGTGGTATTGAAGACAGCGCATATGAACCCTGATCAATGAGAGAAACATGTTTCTTCCATTTGAAGATTATGTTTCTTTCAATTAGAAGAAAGTAAATTATAAACCCTAAGATTTAAATAACTTAGTGTTGTCTGAGCTTTGTGTTCCTCCATTACATTCCTTTACAAGGTGGAAAGAATTTCAGTTTTTCTAGTTCTTTGTTGGTTGGGAATAGAAGCTCGTAAGTTAAAAATTGTAATTACCGGAGCACATTCTCAGCGTTCTAGCTGGAACAGCCACCCCACAGATAAAAGACCTTAAGTGAGCAAGATTTCAGGCAGAATATAGGAAAAAGCTATCAGAGCAGCACAGGAATAACAGTTCTGGAAAGGAAGATACTAACATGGAATGAACAAATCCAGATAGCAAGTTCACTCTTGTTATTTTATTCAAAAGGTAAAAAAAAGAGGAGGTGGAGAAGAATGGTCATAGAAAAGCAGGACCAAACTGGTGAACAAGATACTCTACTTTTCAGTCCTATGTACTAATGGAGGGGTTGGTTACATCTCAACTCTGATTCCTAAGAAACATCTGGCCAACCTTCTCCTCACTTGCAGAGGAGGAATCTAGAGCCCTTCTGAGGAATTTATTCCCATTTTATACCACATTTTCCTAACCTTCAACCTGAATTTCTTTCTTCCACATTAAACTGACGTTTTACTGTTCTGTCCCAAGTGAAAAAACAGAACTGTTAGTTGCCACCCTCTGTACAAAGCTTGTTGCAAATCAAGACACTGCTATCCTGTCTATCTTCTTTTCATTAAACGTAACCAGTTCTTTCAACTTACACTCTATGCTAAACCCTCTTCTGAGTTATCTCCAATTTGTCCATACCCTTATTAAAAATGAACTATGTGTTTTCGCATGAACACCACACTGCTGGCTTCTATTCAGCTGTTGCCCACTCCAGGATCTTCTCCTGCCGCTCACACTGCCTGGGCAGTTACTGTTCTCCAGCTTTCCCTCCAGCTTGTCCCTTACATTCCCCAAGTACAGGACTTTGAAAAGCTGAACCTGGTCTTGCTGATTTAGTACTTTCTTTCAAATTAACAAGGCCCTTTTGAATTTCAGTTTTATCTTCCACTGTTCTTACAGCATAACAGCTTGATGTCCTCCGTGTATTTGACCAATGTAACCTCCATTTCTTTATGCGAGACCTTAATGGAAATACTGAATAGAAAGAGGCTGGTTCAGCCCTGCTTTAAATGCCCTCTCACTATGGCGGTAAACCACAATTACTTTTGAGTGGTTTCCACTCTACTGTGTGCGGTGTTTTCATGCACATATTTCCCTGTCTAATATATAAAGCTACCACAAGAAAAAAGTCAGAAGTTTAATAGAAGTCAAATTATACATCTCCCCTATGTACTGTGTCTATTATCCTCCCCAAGAAAGAAATCAGATTAGTTTGACATGGTTTGTTCTTTCTAAACCCATAGGGTTCTTTTAATCACGTCATCATCTTCAGCATCTGATAAATTGACTGTTTAATAATTCGTCCCAGAAGCTCTCCTGGGGCCCAAGCTGGGCTAACTGCTCCTGAATTTCTCCAGGTCAGTCCATTTTTCCTCCTTTTTTCCACCTGAAATCTTTAATTGATAATTTTGTGAAACTAGACCTATTAATAAAACCTATTCCACAAAAAAAGGTAAACATAACTAATGTCCCAGAAAGTGATCTGCACATAAAGAAAAATACTATTTATCTGAACAATCCCAGGAGTTTGACAAAGGACCGTGGCTCATCCAGTGAAATTGCCAGAAAACAGGAACAACTGAGACTGCTTATTCTAGTGAGAATACAAACCAGAGGGGACATGCTGGAAGGATACAGAGAAGTGCACAGCATAAAGTAGTTAAGCCAAGTGCTCCAGTTAATCCTCCTGTGATGCAAAGCGGGCAAGCAAGCAACAAAACCAAAAGGCACATTTCTAAACAATAAAAAATTCCACGTTCTTCTCATTTTAAAAGCACAGTGCACAGACTCTTGTAAGACATTGCCAACACTTAGTAGTGAGGGAAAACACCTAGCAGAGAGGATCAGGCTTCTCTGTACATAAGAGCCAGAAGCAAAGGCCACCCTCTCTACATAGGATCAGCAAAACAACAGTTTGCCTTCCTGAATCTAAGCCAAGAGCACGGCGACAGGGAATTGTACAGCGAGTAACTCCAGGGTCTCAGCACTGCCCTTGATGCCCAAGTGCTGATGGTGCCCAGCACCAGGTCGCGCTCCCAGCATGTTCCCACGCTCGCATTCCCGCCAACAACAGCTGGCTACATTCTCCCTCCCCTCTCTCCCTGCTTTCCAATAGTTGCTGTACCATTTCGCCACCACGTCGCACCTGATCTGCCTCGCTCACTCTGCAGTACTTGTTCCAGGACCAGATATTTAAGTTAGGAGCCCGGCCCACAGAGTGGTGGGGCTAAAATGTGCCAAATTTCCCTTGCTTACGGCTTCTGCATCTGGTCTGCTATTCACTTCTCCATGTGTTCACTTCCACAACTCACCGGGCCTTTTCTCCTCCTTCATAGTCATCCTCTTAACTGAAAAACTGAGGTGAAGGACCCATTTAACCTGGGACCATACATCAAGCAGCATACTGCTCACACTGTTCTTTCTCCGTAGCAACCCAGGGGTTTTTTGTATGATTAAGTCTAAACTTTACAGCCTTTTCTTTAATAACTTTGCAAAGCCCATCTTGGCCTAACTTTTATTTTATCCTCACTTTAGCCCTATAGTCCTTGCCCATCAAGATACATTCACTATAAAGACAGAATTATTACTTAGGGCTTTTTATAGCACCTGTGGGGATAATAGTAGCCTTTATTAAATGTTAGAGGTGTTGTGGAATAAATGCCTTTTTTCATCCCCCCCATGGACACTTCTAGGCTAAGAAATGAGACAAAGGGAAAATAATGCCAACATTGAGTAGGAAGTTTGTGTGCCCAAACGAGAAGTGTCACACCTGACTTTTTGAACCAGCTAATGCAATATCATGGTTATCAGTTCAAAGCCCATCTACCACTGACTTGATCTGCAGCTGCGAGTCAGCACTTCTGCACATTAGACCCCAGGCTCCATAATGACGCATCTTGGAAAAAGACCACAAAAGCAATCACGAGAAAAGTGCTTAGTTCACACAGCTCGTTCCAAAAGAATATACTGACCAAAGCACTGAGCAAACCCAGCTCTCTAGTGCATCTTTCACGTGAGCCCTCACAGGGAAGGCATCGTCTTGTGCCCTGCACTCTCCAGCAACGCACAACCTAGACCGCTGGTCCACCCAACATGCTCTTGCTTCACTCTTTTGACTGCACCCTCATTCACCTTTTTTCTTCCATTATCTGCCCCAGCAAACAACTTGCAACTCACATTCACTATTTATTCTTCCCCTCCAATTTGTGGTTTTGTAGTTAAAGGCCATTTCCTAACCGCAAGCACAAGATTGCACAAGTATTCTGAGAGCTTGACTTTGGAAATTTAATGTCTTTTCCAAGTCTGTGCTCACATATCTTCAGTAAAGCAGAATTAATAAATAATCATTCTTTTCACTTTTTTACTTAGTGCCACCTGGAATATCATATTCAGTCCTGGGGCCCCAAAGTAAGAAGGACATGGACATGCTCGAGCAGGTCCAGAGGAGGCCACAAAGATGATCAAAGGGCTGGGGCACCTCTCCTGTGAAGACAGTCTGAGAGAGTTGGGGCTGTTCAGCCTGGAAAAGAGAAGGCTCTGAGAAGACCTTATAGCAGCCTTCCAGTACCTGAAGGGGGCTACAGGAAAGTTGGGGAGGAACTCTTAAATCAGGGAGTATAGTGACAGGACAAGGGGTAACCATTTCAAACTGAAAGAGGGTAGATTTAGACTATATATTAAGAAGAAACTCTTCACCGTGAGGATGGTGAGACACTGGGACAAGTTGCCCAGAGAAGCTGTGGCATCCCCATCCCTGGAATTGTTCTAGGCCAGGTTGGACAGGACTTGGGGCAACTTAGTCTGGTGGGAGGTGTCCCTGCCCATGGCAGGAGATTGGAAGAAGATGGTCTTTAAGCTCCCTTTCAACCCAAACCATTCTATGATAGGATTTATAATAACCATGGGAAGAACTCTGTGTATCCCTTGTCCTCTCTCACACCTTTTTCTTGGCATATGTACACCCTCACACTATGTGGGTTGCAACCTGAGAAAGACAAGACAGAGCACAAGACCACTGGAGTGGCATGGCCTCTGCCGGTGGGACCTAAATTCAGACACTTACCCACACGTGCTCCCCACACTTCCTTCCGTGCTCAGCAACGTCAACGATTTCCTCCTCACTCGGGATTAGGAGGCACAAGACACACAGGACTGGCTGCAGCCCAAGCAGAGTGTGCCATTCGCACACCACCTGCAGTCCCGGTTTCAAGGCTCAGCCAGGAAATCGCAACCAGCTGGGACAGCCCTGCCAGTCCAGCCGAACTGGTCCTAGGACCAAAATGCACTGCCACAGCTGAGTGTGTCGGGGCAGTCATGTGCTGAAGGGTTTCTCCTTTTGCCTGGGAGATGGTCACATCTTCCTTATGCACACTACTGCAACTGGGCAATGGCTTTTATCTCCCAGAGCAGAGCAAGCTACAGCATTTTATCCCAAAGTTTCTTCCTCTGCTAAATTTCACATACTGTCCATTTCCTCCAGCTCACTGCTGCAGATTTCCAAATCAACTATTGAGTGGGAAGACCAGAAAACATCTAGGTCATATCAAAAATGAAGTGCCACTTGTATAATGTCATTATATTCAGTGATACCTGTATGAAAAATATTCTTCCAAATCACTGCAACAAAATCTCCACTGCTGCAAAATCATAAACCAGCAGGGAGAAAGAATCAAGAAGAATTTTTCAGAAGCCAGGAAGAACTAAGAGAACAAGCGTGGGGGAAATGAACAAGAGTTACACTTGTGCAGCTAGCATTTTACACCCAAGCTTTTAGCTGGGGAAAAAAAAAATAAAAAAAAATTATTGCACTGAGTCAAGGGCAGGGACTCATTACTAAGATTATACATTGCTGGGACCTTGGCCGGGGGAAGGCACTGGGCAGTTTGGACTTTGGCTGGACTTAGATGCACCCATCAGTGATTCAGATCATTTTGTCTGATCAGCAGCCATGCGTATCTGCCAAAGAGAGACAGTGTGGGTCGTGTTGGCTGGGTTGTTTTCGGTACACTGGCCTAATGACAACATATTGTAGACAGGCAATGTATTTAGAGATTTGCAGAATGATGAGATTTAATCTTTTCAGTGCCTCAATTTTAGATAAAAAGGTATGTGTGGAAGCAACTGGCTTTTTCAAAAAATACCACGGATTGTGTTATTAGTGCAGATTTCAGTTACTCAAAGTGAATTTATTTTGCTAGATAAAGGTGAATTTCTCTGCTTGGCTACCAGTAGAGTGTGTGCCCTTGAAAAATTAACGTTTGCCTGAGGAAATTTTACATTCCTCAGCTGGAGGCATTGCTGTCACACCACCACTTCTTAAGTCCACTCGCCACAGCCAGCATGAGGGCTTGCGACACACGGCCCGTAGCACGGCCAATGTAGCTGCACACCAGCTGCGCGGGAGCCCAGATTCCACCAAGGTCATGCTCACCCAACCACCACCAAGCAACACAGCCGGCCTGGGAGCCGTGGTGTGTGCTACGGCCCCGCAGTATTCCTCTCTGCTATCAGGGGTCCCTGAAGAAATTCAGCTGGTGTTAGAATTTCCATTTTCAATAGATCTCATGCTGATAAACCCAGTGAGGGTTGCTCCTCCAAGAACTTGATCTGTTAGTGACTACAGTAATAAATTATATCACCTAGATAACAATGTCCTTAAAACACTATTTAAAAGGACTGTTTCTTTTGGGAAAGTAAAAAAGCATGCATATATATATATACACACACACACACCCAAACTACAGCAAAACTACTTACTAGCGCTCGATGTCAAGAACCTGTCTTCTACTTAGGCTTTGCAGAAAAAGCAGACTAATGCTTTTAGTGAGCAAGTCGAAATATCATAATGTCAAGACTGCAAGTTCCTAAAAATATGTCAACATGAGCAGTAACACCTCATCCAGTGAACTGAAGAATCTTATGAAACACCTAGTTCAGATGAGGAAACTGAGGAGCCTAAGCTGGACAGTCTAGCTAAAAAGTCACACAGTATCTGCAGTCTGGTGCTGAATAGCCAGGAGGCAGATTTATTCTGAAGTTTATTGTGTCTTCCCTACATTTTGTTCTTGAACATAGTATTTAGTTAGCAAAAAGGTATTTACTGCTCACTGGAAGGATACGTGATTACTCAGCAACTTGCACCACTGCATGTTTTTACTGTTTATTTCAGTTGAGTAAGTTAGAAAAGCTTTTGCTCTCAGCAAGCCAACAAAAAAGCTCCCATCATTCACAGGTTCAGCCCTTGCGTTTGTCAAATCTATTATAAGATAGATTCTGTCATTTACAGCACTTTTCATCTTTTGTAGCCCTAAACACCAGCAGTTGGATTGAGATTGCCTTTTCAGAGCTCACAAGGGACTTTTACTGCTGTCAGATGTAAGCAAGACTTAAAAACTATTTCTCAAAGCAAGATTTATTGGAGGGCTAGCATCTGGTGACAAATGTTGAAGAAATAACAAAACCCTTTGTATTGTGGGGTTTCTTGACCTGCCTGTTTATTAATGTTGAGCCTCCCTCATAATTCAAAAGCACAGCTTTGTGCTTCTGATGCACCCTTACAGTAACAAATAAAATGCTGCTGCTTCTACTTGTCCACGTCAGAAAAATCAGCTCATTAAAACATTAGCATTGAAGCTCCCCATAAGTGCATCACATCGCTGTCCCTATTCAAACTTGATTAACCAATCCCTACCAGCTCCAGAAAAGAACTGATGTGTCTTCCAGGAGTTAAAAGACAACATATTTCTTAATTTTTGTTCATTTTCTATTTAAAAGCTCTGACTTCTGTTGTGGAGAAAGGCACTATGCAAGAGTTTGTAACTACAGTCATTTCAGCGCAATTTCAGAATGCGAGTGAGGGACCTCCTGCCACGTGTGCTTGAATGCCAGATTTTCCCTGAAGCTTCTCCAGTTCCAGTGTGCTGAAAGAAAAACTGCAAGAGACTCTTTCTGGTTGGCCTCATGCAGGCAAAATTCCCAACGCACATAAGAGTTTTGTTTAAGATCATATATTCGGAGTTCAAGAAGCGGTTACAATCTGCTCCCTTGCCTGTACTCACTAGCTTCCCCTACGCGTACTCAGCCACCCGTTCCTGCTGCCCACGGTGCAAGAGCCTGGGGTAACAGGACACATGCGTGGGGTTCCCCTCTTCCCAGCAGGGCTGCTTGCTACCTTCTCTCCTGCCTCAGCAGCCATTTCCACCCTCATACACTCCAAGGACTGAATTTAGAAGACAAAACTAAACCAGATCTTCTCAAACCTGCAAAGAGGATTGTTGTGCTTCACCAGTCTTGAAGTACCTCTTGTTCTGTGAATATCTTATGGGGAATAATTCATCAAAATAACTCTCTAGATCCAATCACAATTAATATCTTTCTATAACCCAGGCACGAAGTGAAAGCTTCTGTTATCTCTGTGTTCTTACTGTCAGCCAGGACTGTATCACTGCAGCACTTCAGTTCTGATGAGCACACTGCTAACCGTGAATCCACTGGCTGGAACCTTCTTAGAAGCAGCTAATTCTGAAGTAAGCCACATGCAATACCTGGGGAAATAAAACATACATTGCATTCAGAACCCAATTCAAGAAAGTATTACTCTCCATCAGGAGCTGAAAACAGCAGACCTACCAGTAGAAACCAACACAACCCGAATTTTAAAATCTTGTTACAAGCTATTTTCAGGCAACCTGTTCCACAAAGACCCTCAGATATATCTAATTTATGCCCCAGAATTAATCCTATTGTTTTCAAAAGATGATGCTGTTGCAGAGAGCCTTCTCTTGGGCCCGTATCACACACAGACACTTTGCAGGGGGACTCGCTGTCAAGCTAAGAACTGGTCCAGGTTTTTGCAATGCCAATTCCTCACACTGCAGATTTGGATGTGTGGTTTGGGGCAGCAACATTATATACTGGGGTCTCTGGACGCACTTATACAAAATACAGTTTTAAAGAGTCTCCAGTCTTTAAGCAGTCCCCTTTTGTGAGAAATAAGCAGGTCTCAACTCAGAAATAAGAACACAGAGATCTGATTGCTTAATTGTGTAGAGGTATAAGCAAGTCTGCCTCAAAACACTCAGAAATCACTAATAATAAAAAAGGTGAATTATTTGTAGCAATTATTGAGCAATTCATTATGAGCTAGCAAATAAGTTTTAAAAAATAAACTCACTGGCCAAGAAATTTGTCAACACAAAGAAATAAATTCATCAAAAATTACCCCATATGAATTATCTGGGTATCCCTGGTAAATATACAACCTCTTGCCAATTTTATTAGCTGCTGCCCAGCTTTCACACACAAAATACCAGCGATTGCATGTGCAATAACTATTAATGGTTCATAAATTAAACAGCGTTACTCTTCCTGACATAACACCATTTCGCAAAGCCCCATGGAAAAGGTACAAGCAGTTTGTTGAGCAAGCTCTGATAGAAGAAAAATATGCCTTTGTTTTCACTTATAAAAGCATTTGTCAGGATTTATAGGGTATATCCAGAAGGCAATTATGGCAACATTTTACAGAAAGCTACCATGTGCCCTCAAATAACAGAGAGCAATAAAAGGAAAGTGTAATCTGTGAAAACAATTTGATTTATAGAATTACATTTATAAAATGTATACACTTTCAGACTAAAGAATCCATACAGGAGGAGCTTATGCATATACACAACCCAGAATCTCCAGAAGGAGTAAATTGCATTGATGATATCAGCATAGTGCATTACTACCAATGCACTGCTAGGAAGGCTTCATTTTTGGGTGACAAAAGCAAGGTGAGTTGTCCCCTCAAACGCTGCTTCCTAGAAGGCAGCAGCACTAGGGCACAGACAGGAGGCAGAACAAGGCAACACACTGGGGCACCTGCTGTCACACTACGCTACTGCTAAGGGGAATTTCAAGGCCAGTCTAGGAAGAAGCCAATGGAGCTGCTGTGCCGAGGTGCCAAGGAACCTTGCCAACCCCGCATAACATAAGAAAAGGTGAAGAAAAGGTGAAGCAGAAGGCACCATCTGCAGGGCAGAACCAAGAGTTAACAGGGTCTTCAAAAGTGAAGAATGACAGTGTACAGAGGGAAGGAAAGCAAGCCAGGGCAGAGATGCAAGAAGAGTGATGGCGTGCTTAAATTAACAAGGCAAGAAAATCTCAGTAGCAACATTTTCAACAAACATAAATGGAATGTGAATGTTCTCCCAGGTAACTCCAAACATGAAGTGAGGAAACCCAAGTTAGAACTTCAGTTGTACAGACACAGAGATGCTTCTGCACAGAACAGTAAAGTACAGACACCCTGGAAGTCGGATGTGAGGATGAGGGACGCACTGAAACAACACCCACTTTGCAGGCTGGGTCTGGACAAAGACACTGAGTGGTCTTGTCTGCAGTGCCTGGAAAAGCCTTGGGGAAAAAAAACAGAGAGAGAGAAAGTGACATTTAGCAAGGAAAGGGCAAAAGACTAAATTTTGGTAACTGAATTTCCACAAAGAGTTGTCCAAAATGCTACAACCCTAGCTTGCATTTGCTAAATGGGCAGAGATCCCTGAATCCGAGTCCACATAGGAGATTTACAGAGACAGCACATCACAGGAAAAAAGGAAAACATAGTTAGATCTCAAGCAAAGGTACATCGCTGCGGAAGATGTTTCAGTTCAGAAATAAGAATAAACTGGAAAGTATCTAAAATAAGACACCAGAAAGCAGTTCATTAAGCTTTAAGGTGAAAGAAGACAGAACAGAGAGGGGGAGATTGACTGAAAGGTGGCTGGTCTATTTTAAGGTATAGGAGATTACTGTGACATCACATTTTCTGTGGAAGAGTCTGCAAAATTATACTGGTTGAGAAAAAGGGTCTGGAAAGAATGGTTAACTGAGAAGCCTGAGGGTCTGGGGAGCATACAAAACGTGATAAAGTGGATTTTTCAGTCACTCAAAAAGTGAGCCTAGAGTTGCTGAAGAGGATAGAAGTTTCTGATGCTACAAGTAGACTGAAGCTTCACAACTCAGTCAAGGCTCCTATGGAAGAAATGAACCGTGGACTAAGTTTGATGTAGATAGTTTATAAGTTGTCCACTCCTCATTTGAGATGGGACTTGAACTGGTCAAGAAGGCTGTGGTTTGAGTTATTAAAGAGTAATACAGAGATACTGCTTCTTTCTCTCTCTCTTTATCACACATGGAATAAGGGACAGCATTTGCTTTGTCTCTCACAAAGAGACGCTCCACTACAGACAAGCTGAGCTAGGGATCAGCACACTTGGGAACATGTAAGAACAAACAATGTCTCACCTTGGGGAAACAAGGGGGAATATATAGGTGCAGAAAACTAAAGTGACAGAGAACACACAGAGATAAGGAGCTGAAGGACACCTCCCTCATACCCAAGCTGAGCTCACACGCACATGCTCAACACTAGCAGATACTTGAGGAGGACACAATGCATTTTCCCCATTATTGGAAAGACACCGGGTTGCTCTGGACAGTGAAGCACGAGTTTCAAAGCCTCATCTTCTCTAGGGTGTTAATGAGAGGGCACCAGCTGAAAAAGTATCTGTGGAGACACTGAACAGCAGAAAGAGCTTGTGCATCTGGTAGTGCAAAACTAAAGGGCATTGACACCTTCAGTTTTTATGAAGTAAGGTTATTTTTCTTCTCCTCAATTTCTTAATAGCATTTCAGAAACCTGTGAGACTAGAAAAGATACTGCCAGATCTGATTAAGAGAAAGTAAGTAGTAAATAATCTTAAAGCCTAGTTCTTCGGACTTCATTTACTTACAGGTATTTGACCATAAGTGACAACTCTCCTGGGGGCTCTGTTTCTACAGTTTTACTATGACCCCAAACTGAGCTTTAGTGCTGGTACTTTTGGCAGTTAATTCCTTTATAAACAGAACATTTCCATTTGAATTCACTACCTGGACCAAAACAGTCATGTATTCAGCATCCACAGCATCAGATGTGCCCCTGTCCTTTTTATGATTAGCAGAAAACACAATCTCTATGTCAAAAGTAAAGGATATAAAAGCGCCGAACACCTGCTTGCTACAACTGCCTGGCTCTGAACCCATGAAATGTGGCAATATTCAGCAATTTATAGAGCAACAAAGACAAAACAGTAAGAAGTTGCACTTCCATGATGAACAAGCCAATAAAACAAAAGTGGAGGGAAACGTGATTTGAGGTAGTCAGACCAAAAGTGACACCGATATTTCTGCTTCCTGCAGTAAATAAAACATGCTGTGTCAGCTGGAAAAAAAGCACTCCAGCAATGTTGTCCATCTTAAAAGAAAGGTAGCAGTGAGGGAAGGTCATCTGCCGCAGCTGCAGCACATTTAATGCGGAGTTTGTTCCTTAGAAGCTGGTCCCAAAACAGCCAGGGTCTGACGAGCCAAGGAGCTGCTCCCTACCACAGTCTTGAGGGCAGCTCAAGGGCAGAGCTTGCAGCTGGACGTGTGGGAGAGGAACAAAATTCAAACCACTATTTCAGAAAACTACAGGAAGTTGCTTCCTCATATCACAGTACCATATTTCTGATCTACGAGTTGAAAGAGAAAAGAATTAACTTTTTCTGATGTGTCCATTTTTACTGTCTTTACCTCTGAACGTGACCTCCAAAGGGAAGGATTTCCCCCACACACACACTAAGCGCTACAGTTTTATAACTAGAAATGCTTTCTGTCCCACAGCCCAGAGACAAGCCTACTGATTTTACAGAGTTCTACCATTATACAAAAGCTGGACAAGGCACTATCAGTTTTGGTTAACGAAAGATTTCAGCACCAGTGCACGCAATTTCATCATAAAGAAAAAACAGATTTATACAGCAAATACTTTATGGTTTCTTCCAGCCAACAGAAGTGAGCTTCAGCTACAAGGCCTGTTCCACCACAACAGTCGGAAAGGCGCTCATTTCTTACAGCCAAGGAGTAACAAATGATCAGAGAGCAACAAGGTGGCATCTTAGACTGCCCAGCCTTTCCTGCAGCCAGGACCTCTCCACTCTGCACTTGGAAAGTATCATCCAAACTATCGACAGGTTCACTAGGTTGATCTTTACTTTATCTAACCACTGATTTGCAGGCAGTAGAAAACAAACAAGCAAACAAATAATGGGATTGCAGATTTCCTGTAGCTATGAGAAAAGTAGGTATTGTTTGCATAGTAATTACCCTGGTTCAATTACAGTACGAAGAGTCTTAAAAGAAAAGTTGGTCTCCTTCCTCGGGGGGCAAAGATGAGAAAGAAACTAATTATCTTCCCTACTTACTTCCATGAGAGTTGAAGTATTTCCTGTAGAGAATGGAAAAGACAGCACTTAGCATGAAAATAAGATATTTATTTTCAAGAGATGTGGGAAATTCTACACACTACACTTCTAAAACCTTCTGTTCATTGCCCCTAATGTTCAATAATTTTTATCCAAAGGTAGTAATTCTTCTTAGATAGACTATCAACTGCTCTGCAGTCACATTACTATACACCAGGCATGTTAATATAAACTTGCAGTCATTTTGCTAAGGCCCCTATTCTAAAAGTGGTCTTGATTATTTTTCCGTACTATCTTAGTGCAGTTTCACAGATGACACTGATAGTCCCCACTTACACAGTGAGAATAAATCCCTAAGATCATAACACTATGCATTTTGAAACCTGTAGATGACTTTCCCCAAGAAATTGCACAAATAAATCACCTGAAAGCAATAACAGCGTAGGAAAATTCTACAGCCCCAGACAATGTGTAATCAGCCAACGCACACTGTATATATCCCTTTGCCTTTATCACATCTGACAAGTGTGCTCCAGACGGACAACAGAGACTGTCCCTTCCTCAGGAACAGGGCAAAGATTATAGAAATAACTCTTGAAAGGAAGCACTCTAGCTGGAATGCCAGATCTCCATGTCAGCTGGTAATAATTTGTGCTCTGTTTTCCAATAAACCAACCTTTCCTAATAAGAATATTCAAAGAGCTTTTGGAGTTCAGTGTAAATGCTTCAGCTACAGTACTCCTACTAAAATGACATGGTGCAACTGAGAAGAACAAGCACAGATGATTCAGGATATAGCAAAGTATACAGCAGTGCCTTCTGGCTCTAAATTACTATGCTAAAAATGCTCCAGGTCCTTCGGATGGCTGCCTAGCAAAATTTGCTGCTGGCACAGTTGAGTTTCTAATTCAGAGGAGCCAGATTCTGATCACGCCCAGGCTAATGTGCGATTGACAAAATATTAACTACAGCAGTGAAGGAAGCGTCAGGTTTTTATCGAATCCAAGGTACAAGAAATCACTACCATCGTCAATGGCATGTACCCACCATTTGTACTATTGCTGCCAGCTGTGGGACTAAAAATTCAGCAGCTCAGCTGAGAGACCAAGGCCTGTGCTGCACACTTCCCTATTCACTGCAGGGACAGCTCCCAGGCATCATCCATACACCACAGAACTCACAACCCTACTGGCCATTACAGTTACAACCTTTGCAGGCAACAGCTTTCCCAATAGCTGATGCAAAAACGCAGCTCTGCTGCTTGGGATATTGTATCTTTAGGAGGCTACAGGAGGGTCTGTCCCACCTTCACGTGCCCGCACTGCCACATGTGGGGTCCTCCCAAACTTAGGCCTTTCAGGGGGCTCCACAACTGTGAAATAGCAAAGAGGCTTTTACCTGGCAACATACGAACTGCTCCCAGCAGCGAGGCAAGTGGAAGGCTGCGTAAATCTCTCTTTGAGGAGGAGCCAACTATTGGAAAGAGGCTCAGTGCCCAGGTTGGGACACAGAAGCACGTGGGAGCACAAAGGGGATTTGCCCTTTTGCAATGCCAGAAGCAGTGGCAAGCCAAGAGATGGCAGGAAAGGACACCCACCTCTGCCAGCCTCGCACCAAAAGGGTTTCTGTGGCAAGTCTTCCCCTGCACTGCCCTGATGATGAGCAGCAAGCTCTGCTTCACTGAATTTGAACAGGAGATGCCAAGAGAAGAATAAATACGCAGGCTCTGGGTCAAATCCTGAGAAGTCACTGTAACAGACAGAAGCAGTACAGGGGAATGCAGCAGCCTGCCAGTATAAAAAGTGACATACTGGGCACTTCAAAGGACCATTTAAAAAGACTCAAACTTAAACTAGTTGCAGACATCCTGCAGGCAAGGTCAGATGGCATTTGCAGGCAGCAGGGAGGAACAGCCTTTGCAGCTGTAACTACCCAAGTAGAGGGAATGAACCACCCCAGGGGATGCAGCAGAGCCCCACACATCTGCCACTATGGCCCCTGTGAATAGCTGCCCCCAGAACTGTATCTCTATGGCTACTGACACTGACAGATGGCAAAGCAGGAAATTATTGGCCTCGGGATCTGAACTCAGACTGATGCATGAAAAACACCCAGAGAAAATCACCTTATACAGCTGGAATTGGAATCAATAACTTATCAACACTAAAGAGAAGAAGGGGAGAAATCCCAGTTCTCTCTGGCCTGCTGGTTCTACTTACTAACTAGAGCTACTCTGTACGAGTCAATATCTTTGCAAACTGGATGTAATTCATGCACAAGTACAAAAAGGATTGAAGGTGGCCAAGCAGAAAGGGAGATAACAGAATAAAAACTGTGCCTAGACAATATTTGGATTTGGAGAAGTTCTGAAGCACCTTCATCAGGTGACACAATTTCTTTCTCTGTGGCAGCCCATAAGAAAAATAGTGTCATAAGGTCATCACAAATTGTACTCCCAAGAGTAAGAAGAGTTGTTTGTCATCATCACTGGTAGCTGAAGAGACTAGAAAAATACTAAGTCCTACCTTTGTGCGTGGCAATCATTATTATAGCTTCCCAATATGTCGCGTGACTTCTATGAGCAAGTATTACATACTATCTGTTTTGAGAATAAATTTTCTGGCATGATTCAAAAGCATAAAATTCACTGAGAATTGTTTTTTAAAGGAGTTAATAACGTCTGAAAACTTGGTTTCATTTACAGTCTAAAGGAAAAACAGAAATACCTTATCAACTCTCAAACTGCATGCAATTTGATGCAGCAGTATCAAGCTAAAAAGGAATAATTCCATGCCTAAAGGAACCAACTCTGACTTTCACTATGTTGAGGGTCATTTACATGAGTTTTATTTATCCAGATGGGAAGAAAAGTATAATACACACCTGCACGGGAAAAAAACCTAATAAACCTATTTTTATAATTCCATCAAGTTTTCATACTGTCTCACAGACAAATTGGTTCTATATTCCTGAGCCATGGTGCATTATAGCAGGGGAGGAGGATACATCCCTGCTTCACTAAACTGTGGAGGAGTAGACTCTGTGGGATGAAAAAAAAAAGAAAGAAAGAAAAAGAAAAATTGATGAAAACAATCCATTCTTAGCTGAAGTTGTGGGTGGCCTCCGGGGTATTTTGGTAACTCACCTGCACAATATACTGCTGCAAGTGCAAAAAAGAAACAATCCTAAAGTACTGCACACACCACAGTTTGAACCTCATGTAAACCAAGTCGCACATCTTGGCCAGGATGTTCACCCGGCTGGAGGCTGCAGCGGATGAGGTGGGGTATCCCACAGCAGGCCGACTGCCTGGGGGACTGCAGCATGACCCCAGGCTCCTCCACGTGCAACCCCAACCGTGGCAGCACCGGGAGGTGCCACCCTTCCTTGTCAGCACAAAACCCTGGGGGACACCACTGAGGCTCTGCGCACCCACAACCTAGCTCAGGTGCCCAATCCTCACCTCTCCAGTGCCCAAACCAGAGCTGGCAGCGGCCCAGGGCTAGTCCTGGGAGAAGTCCAGCTCCAAGGAGCGTCCCTCGGCTCCCCCAGCCTGTGCCCAGCACCAGAACTGCGCTCATGGAACATCCTCCCCATGCAAACAGAAGTAGTCACTGAAAAATACAAACCCATCGCCCCGCTTGCCCTCAATGCTCCAAGTTACTCCTAGAGAGATCTAAAAGCCCACAAACACCCATCTCCTGCCCAAATATTAATACAAGCTCTTGTACACACCTTTGATAATCTTCTACAGGGAACAGCAGAACATACATTGTACAACATGAAGATGAAATACAAGAAAATAGCATTTCTCTAATGGTGAAAAAGTGGACAGCCAAAGGCTGTTGTCCTCCATCATTCAACACAGCCTGAAGGAAAGCAGTGTCGCAGCATTAGATTACATTTCAACAAGATGCACTTGGTGTCCTTGAAGCGTGTCACCAGCAGCTGCCTTCGCTCTGTCTCAGTGCAGTAGTGGTGCTTGCCTGTTTCAATCAAATTACAGTAACTTTAACCAATGACAACTACTGGCTTCTGAGAAGAACCTGAGAAGCAAGAGGCATAGGACAAGAAAAAAAAAATTCCTATTAACAGCAACTGTGGTGTTAGAAACACATCCACGGTACACAGAGAAGCCACGTTTTCTAGCATTCCAGCACTTCACAGCTTCTCATGTTTTTAACCTCTCTACACTCAGGAAGGGTGGAAATACAAGTAAGGTAGTACTGCTTGCCCCATTTTAGAGACAAACAAGTGAGGCACGGAACTACTGTAGCCCCAACATACCTATTTGTGTCTAATCCCCATTTAAACTCTTTTCATATTTGCACCTAAATTGCTTTACAAGGTCCCACTGGGCATGATGGGTTCCTGCTGTCTTTTCTCAGACCCTGTCTGTTCTTTTCTCTGTGAGTCTACAGACAAGGTAGCAAATTTTAAGGCAAATCAGAGACCTTCTGACACCCTCATACATGCTAGTGACCCCCTTCCCCCTCAGTTGGACCAGGTAGAAGGAATTTATCTGGATTCTAAGTCCAGGATCAGGGCCCCTTAACATGTTATTCTCATGTGAATATTCCCATCTTGTGATAGACATTCGTCTCCACATCCTCGGTATTCCAAGACAACTAGATGAATCCAACTTAAAATCAGAATTCACCTCTGCACTCAAAGCAGTATTATCACACTATTAGGACTCATTTTGGGGACCATCACACATACTGAGAAAATAAGGGGCTTTACAAGAGCAGAGTGCTCTCAACTTTCTCACCACACTGAACTTCAGCTACGAGAGGAGTGGTCCAACATTAACTGAGAGGAGGCACCACAAGAGAAAGCTATCCTCACAGAAAACTCTGTTCCAAAGTTTTCATGACAGTCTTATTTGGCCCCATGGAAAACAGGCATATATCTTGTTTTGCTGAGCCTGTGGTATTTCCTCTGACATTTGAAACTTGTAACAGTCAGCCTCAATTTAATACAAATATTTCTAAGCACGTACATGTGGCATTTCTTATGAAGCAATTTTCTTCCATTACTATCAGAATAATTTCTTATGTATATTACAAAACCTCCACACCAGCACAGGCTTAACCTTACAAGAACGGGATCATACCAGAATTAGGCCTTCCATATCAACTGCATCATCAACAGACTCAAATAAATGAGGAACAAAAGTTTAATGCCATCTGAAGCTAAGGGTAGTTGTCAGCTGCTGTTTTTCAAATGAGCCATCTAGTACTTTCATCCTCGAAGAAGTAGAGATACAGAGCCAGAGAAATTAACTGCATCCCAAGGGCTTAAGATTGAATGCTAAAAAAAAATAAATTACTGCAGTTATTCCTGTATAAAGAATCAAAAAGGCAGCACTGAAAATTATTAAAAGCTTGTTTGGGGCAATTTTTATAACCTGACAACTGCATAGAAGACAGCTTAAAACTGGAAATTATTAACACAGTAAAAATGAAAACGTGTATGTGGCGCACTTAGTTAACAATAAAATTTCATAATTACACCACCCTAGCTGTTCTTAGCAAGTACCAGCTCTAGTCTCACCAAAAGAGCTCTTCTTGCTCCAACTTGAACATAGCTACTCATATGAATTTATTTACCTATCTTAAATCCACATAATTTTGGAAAAACAAAGAAACTAGAAAACACCAAACCCAGAGACTCACTCTCCATCTGCAGGATCACAGAGTCAGAGCAGAGTATCTCTGCCCCCATGCTCCCCCTGGCTGCCCCAGAAACAGCTTCGGTCCCAGCCTTGCTGAGATGTATTAAATTATGTGGAACTCAAGCACGATGCCAACAGTACAGCATAAGGGGTGGAGTTGTATTGGGTTTGGCTGAGGTGGAGTTAATTTTCCCCACAGCACCTCTCATAGTGCTGTGCCTTGCAGTGGTAGCTAGAAAGTGTTGATAACACCCCGGTGTTTTGGCCACTGCTGAGCAGGGCTCACAGCACCAAGGCTGTCTTCAACATTCCCCCAGCGGGAGAGGCTGTGGTTGGGCAAGACTTTGGGAGGGAACACAGCTGGGCCAGCTGACCCAAACTGACCACAGGGCTATTCCACACCATACGACGTCAGCTCAGCTGTAAAAGCTAAGAGAAAGAATGAAGAAGGGGGGGCATTATTTGCATTTGTCCTCCAGAGCAAGCGCTATGTGTACTGAAGCTCTGCTTCCCAGAAAGTGGCCGGACAACACCTGCTGATGGGAAGAAGAGAATAATCTTTTTCTTTGCGTTTGCTTCCATGCACGGTCTTTGATTTTGCTTTATTAAACTGTCTTTATCTTGACCCACAAGTCTCTTGTTATATTTTGCTGTCCCCTGTCCACCTAAGAAGGGGGAAGGATAGAGCAGCTTTGGTGGGCACCTGGCCTCCAGCCAGGGTCAAACCACCACGTGCCTTTTGTGTTAGGATTTTGTGGTGCAAGTGAAGTTTGTGAACACCGCACGATGAATATGGATTTTCAGCTGGATCAGGCCTACGAAATATGACTGCAAAAACTCAAGCAAATGGAGGAGAGGGAACCAAACAAAAAACCCACAAAACAAAACACACCAACCAAGTCACTACGTATGCAGTTAGAGTACTGCATGTATATGCTGTTGCTTCTGAGAGGGTTGCCAGCAGAGAAGGTCATATGTGTTTGGCTGGAAGTTTCTCTCTATTCTGAGCACCTCTCCACACGCAACGTGTGTGCAAAAAGGCACAGTGTGAAAGGGAAAACCCTGCATAACAATATAGTGGCTTGGTTGGATACAGTTTAACAGCTGGCCATGAAGATAAGCAAACAAAAAAGTCTGGCCTGTAATTGAGAAATGCCTGTTTGTCAACTTAATTCTTATCACAGTCAGATCAGTCAACTGCAAACATAGTTACAGATCTCTGTAATAAAGTATTAATAGCTCTACTAGCCTGCTTCCACAAGGTACTGTAGTAAAAAAAATGAATGTCGCTCACTCCTTTCCACATTTTCTCTTTTCTTACTGCTGAAAGCTTATGTCTGAGAAAGCCAGTTTACTGCAGCATTGTTCCTTTTTTCTTCTTTCCAGGCAGTATTTTTCCTTTAAACATTAGAGAATAATTAAAATTCCTTACACGGGACAATGGTAAATAAGATTAGGGTATACATTTCAAATGTAGCATACTAATGGCATTTTTGGACTCTGTAATAAATCATCTCTATTCTTGGCAAGCAATAGAGTAAATGGACAAAAATCTCTGAAATAACACATCCCTATGAGTCCCATACCTTCACTCTAATCTTATCTTTCCACATCTCTGACTTGCTCAGACATCTTGGTATTGTAGATACGATATTAGCTTTTTCTATACATCATACAACAACACAATAATCTCATTAACTGCAAATACAGTAGGAATGCAGCAGCCTGCTGATACCCATGAAATCATTTCAGCCTTTGCCAGGGCTAGTTGTCAGCAACAAGCAGCCAAATATCCACTGCTCTGACTCACTTCACTGTTTGGTTTTACAGCTTTTGTTTAGCACTGAACTGACAGAAGGGAAATGCTTTAGCGTTCACGATGAGGACCACTTAATGCAACACACTGAAGCTCCTCTGATTTTGTACCTAACTTTTGGGTGATATCATCGCTCCCATAGGTTTCTGACATTTACATTTGTTCTGAGTAGCTGCCGCTTATCCTACTGCAAACAGCGAGATCGTGACTGGATATTTCCATCATCTGGCAGGTTTTCTCTCAGCTTGCTTTTCTTCTTCCTTCCTCATAACATTAGCACAAACTACTGCTGTGTTTTCCATCTCCCCTGTGCTATATCACACTCTACCTATTGAGACAACTACACACATTGCTTCCTGGCTTGAGGCAAATCCAGTTCTTCCTGATTCAACTTGAGCTGAAGTTCAGGTAAATCCCAGCCCTTTATCAAACCCTGGGAAGTGAAATGGCCAGGCCTAGGCTATGCCCAATTTCTTTGTAAGAAATCCTGTTGGTTTTGCACATTAGACATTTCTTAGCATTTCTTTCCTCCAGGAAGCCCTTTTGGCTAAACAAGGATAACAAATGAGTTTTTGTTTTACAGTTTTCACAACTGGTAGAAATGAAAAAGGGAAGAAAAGATTAAAGAATACAGAGTGTGGGTGCATTTATTTTCACAAAACTGCATAGATAAACCAGAACTTTTTACTTCCAACAGACACTCTCCAAATCCCCTTTAAGTTCAATTTTCTGCTGTACTTCCCAGATAAGCATTCAATACTTCTTGGTTTTAGCTCATGCAATCAATATAGATCAGAAAATTGTTACCCTCTAAATGCTAACTAACACATTTTCTCTCTTCAATAACTTCAGGCTAGAGCAGGTACTCCTCATATGTGTTGCTCTTTGGGGGCTTCACATGGATGAAATCTTTAATATGGAGTTTTACTTTATTTCACAGTCTTTACCATTGACTTTCATGTTCTTGTGGCAACAAAAAGGCTGCCACTTTGGGGCCTGCCTTCAGAAAACTTGAAATTCTTTAGAGCAGTATGAGCTAGGCATGCCAGCTGACGCAGGCCTTGCTTTCGTGTTTCTGGGAAGGCTCCTTTCCTGCACCAAAAGCACCACCAGCATCATAGCAGCCACCGCAGTACAAGGGTGGGTGCTGAACCCAAGGGGGCTGGGCATTAGTGCTGGCTCAGCTCCCTAAAGCCAGTAGGCAGCTGGAAGCTGTGGACTTTAATCAGAAATTTTAATGGAAAGTGCAAAAAAGATAACGAAAAGCTGCTGAGGCTTTTCTTACATCAGGAACTCAGAAGCTCCACTTACAGAAAGCTTAGAAGTGAGATCAGCAATTCAGGGACCTGGAGAATTCGATAATACAGTAGCTGAGCTATTGTGATTTTAAAATGAACTCCACCTGATGGTACAACCACTTCCCAGGTCATCTCAACTGTTCAGGAGTTGTCTAGCCTGGAGGATCTTGTTTAGAAATAGCCATTAACTCTTTTGGGGAAGATTTCTATGGCAGAGCAGTAAAGCTTGTGATACAATAATATTAAGAAGCTCACTCAGACAAAAATCTGGTTAAATGAAGAAATAAATGCATAGCATGCATGAACACCCTCCCCACCCAACGGATGAGCACTAAAGTGGGCACCTGAATCATTCCAATTATTTTCCAAAGCCAAGTATTATCGTATACATGACTTGGTCACAATTTTCAGTTTGGCACTTCAAAAAAGCAGTGACCTGCTTTGAAGGGTAGTTTAACAATGGGAGACAGACTGAAATATGGTAACGGTAAAATAATACGAGAATTAAGGTGCGACTGGGGTGACAGCCATGCACGTACACCTTCACCCCATTGCCCACAGCTCTGCACCTCTGGGCGTGTCCCCACAACACAGCGCCTCCAGGAGCGCTCAACAAGCTATTCCCGACACAGCAAAGCCCATATATTCCTCCTGAAGCAAGGCAGCGTTTCTTTTTTGACCCCAAAACAATTTGATGTTACTCTTGAAGCTATGCAGCAATCCAGAAGCTCTTAAAAAAAATATATAGACAAAAAAGTCATCCAGATTTCTCTCAATTACTCACAGCTTCTCCAGTCTGTGACCCAGCCTTACTCATCATCTAACTACAGCACGTTTTTACAGCTATAATCCATTAAACTACAAAGTACGGGTTCAAGCCACTTCCATTTTTTCCCCTCAGAGGAAAATCTTCTCATTTAACCCGCTTCACAGCTTATCCTTCTGACAACATAACCACATTGCTTACCAGAAGGAACAGAAAAGACAGCAATGAAGAAAAACATAGACAGAAACAACCCTTTTTAAACATAAATGCCTGCACTTCTTCAAGAAATTTCAAATATTACCATTCTCTTATTGCTAGGCATCTTGCTCACCTCCTGCACGCAAGGCGAGCACCAACAAGGGTACAGGTCTCACAGGTACTGCACACAGCGCTGCTTACAGCTGTCGTTTCTGATTAGAAGCTGCATGTGTATCCCACTCGAGCAAGGCTGGATCTCTCTCCAGGACTGCCATCAGTCTGCCTAAGACCTCTACACAAAACAAAAAGGAAAAAAAAAAAATAAATGCTGCAGGTCTAGCAATGAAGATCTAAATATAAAATGTTGATTGTCACTTATGGTGAGCTCTGTGTCCCAAGCCAACGTGTTGGCATCCTGCAAAGACAGACATACATCTGCAATTGTTGCCGTCCAATAGTTTGCACTGCTATGAAGATGATTTAATGGCTACACTCTGTACCTATTACCCATTTAAATTACTCTTCCAGCATGTGAATATTAAACACTGGAAGAAGCAGATGAATGCCTACACAAAACTACAGTAAGAAAAGAAAGATTCAAATGAACATTATTCTAACAAAATGTTTAACGAAAACAAGTAGCACTCTAACCCCACTCCTCTCTGCTGAGCCCAGAACTGGATGACATTGTTCCAAACTTAACACAGAATCATGGAACGGTTTAGATTGGGAGGAATCTTTAAAGCTCATCTAGTCCAACTCCCTTGCAATAACCAGGGACATCTTTACCTACACCAGCTTACTCAAAGCACCGTCCAACCTGACTTTGAATGTTTCCAGGGATGGGGCATCCACCACCTCTCTCGGCAACCTGTGCCAGTGTCACCCTCACTATAAAAAAAAGTTAAAAAAATAAAAAAAAATATCTTCCTTGTATCTAATCTGAATCTACTCTCTTTTAGTTTAAAAGCACCACCCATTGCCCTACCACAAGAGGCTCTGGTAAAAGATCCATCCCCAGTATGCAAGCAAATAAAACATTTCCATCCTTAATATTGTCTTGTTTGAGTCTAGATTTACATGATCTGAACTGCACATGTGAAAGCATTTTCTAGAAAATCATAGAAACTGGTCTCTGACCTAAGTGGCAATAGCAAAAAAAAAAATTTGCATCACCAAGCTGCTTTGCTTTTGGTAACTTTTTTCCCATAAAAAGTTTCTTGCAAACCAGGTGTTCTTCCATGTTTATTTCCAAATCTTCCTTCCATTTTTCAAACTTAAGGGGAAGAGATTCAACATTTTTGAGTATGATTCAAGTGCCATGAAGAATTAGTGCTCTGGGGAGGAAGAAGGACTTTCAAAACCTTTTTTTTTTTTAATCTGGTGCCCAGGACATGGATATCCCTCCACAGACTGTTACCAAAGCCGAATGCTTGGAAAGGTCCTGTCATCAGGACACTGCAGCAGTGTTCAGATCACTCTGCACTGGAGAGTCAAACATTACCAAAAACTTCCTGAGAAATTCCAAAGAAAAAAAAGTCTCTATTTTGGTTTTAAAAGACACCATTGTCAGAACCAATTAACATTGTCTCATCACTCCTTTCATATCAGGCAATTTAAAATCCCTGTCATAAATGCAAACCAGTCTGTAACTATTCTCCAAATTTTCTCATTGTTTTCTTTTCCTAGAGCTTCTGGGAGGCAGACATCCAGCTCTGCTCCCTCCTTAGCATGACACCGCATTTCTTCACTGCAACCAGGAAGTTATCTGGCAGCCCAGTTAATGTCCAGCCTGGAAAGGACAAATCCAAGTCCCTCCACCAAGTGACACTGTAAGGACACCATGCTGCCATGGTACATCCTCATGATGCAAGGAGGAAAAACAAGCCAAAAACACTTCACTATCTGGGGTCTCCCTGAAGACAGGGTGCATGTACAAGAGGTCCCCATACATGAGGGGACGACAATCCCTTGGCTCTTATGTCCCACTGGGGTGGGAGGGAGCAGTCAGCAGCCAAGCACATCCCTCTCTAGATCCTTTAGACTGTTCCCTCTTACATACCTGAATGGCTCGTCTGGATTTTTGCAGCAGCTGTTTACACCCTTCCTTGGCCCCCTCCCAGCTAAGCTCTCAGCTCAAACAGGGCTGACTGGCAGAAAGCACCGTTTTCCAAAGCAATAACACCTATAAAATGTAAAGGATTACATTTATGTAAATACCAGCAACTGGGGAGAGAATGGGTACATAAGTACACATACAGAGAGATTTTAATCCTCAGCTTTTTCTGAAGAAATGGAACAAACACTGAAAACAAACAAAACCCATCCCAATTAGCTGAAAGGTGAGCTTTCAACTCCTCTGATTTGCCAATGCCACAACCATCATTCCCTAATGATCGTCCAGAAGAAAAACTGTATTTATTTTAAGATCTCTCCACTACTAAGTTCCAATTAGACAGTTCAGAAACTCCAGTTAAAAACAGATAACTCCACTTCATGTTCTGGAATAAGTGTGAACATTTGAACTACTGTTAATATGTCGTTACCACACAGTTGCCCTCACAAGGTGTCTGACACCTAATCTATTACCATCACCTTATATTCAACTAACAATGAGATGCAACAGCATTTAAAGCTGTAGAGAACTCTTTCAGCTAGATTTAAAAAAAAGCGTGAATGAAAAGCAAATATCCATTTTCTTAACTTATCTCTCAGTCTGTTTGTCGTGGTTCAAGCCAACTGGGACAAAAGAACCACAAGGTCTCCAGCTCACTCCTTCCCCCACCCCCGTTTCCACAGTGATGTGGAGGGAGACAATCTCTACTGAAAAAGGCTCAAGGGTTTGAGATTAAGGATAGGGAGGGTAATAATCTACCATTTAAAATGACAGGTAAAGAATCAGAGCAACTTGGGGAGAGAAACATAGATTTAATTCACCACCACCATTTACGAGGTAGGAAAGTAAGAGGAATACATCAATATATAGGACTCAATCTTAAATACCCTTCGCCTCCCCATCCCTCTCATCTTCCCAGCTATCTCCTACCCCCGATCTATGCCAGGGGAGCCGGGGGTGCAGTCCATCTGGCCACTTCTCATTGTCCATGGCAGCTCCTCCTTGAGAAAGAGGGCTCCTCACAGTCTTTCCTGCCTGCCACACGGTGTCCCCCTCACAGGAGGCAATCCTCTGCCTCCTTGCGAGTCCCTCGCAAGGGCTATGAGTTGCTTCGGGCGCGTCCCTCACTGATGCCCGGTCTCTCTCCCCTCTGGCATGGAGCTCTGCACGTATTGACATGTGCTGGATGCTCTTGCTGCTGTCAGTCCCCTCAGCTGGCAGGCAATCACCGTCTCAACCACCACGGGGCTCCAGGGAAAGGTCCTGCTTCAGCAGCCTTCGCCTTCTCCTCAGAGACTCTTTCACCTCTTTCTCCTCAGGGACCCTTCTCCCTCTCTTTCTTCTCAGGGTGATGTTCCTTTGTTCTCCTCTCACCTCCCCTTCCCCCCACAGAAAACCTCCCCAACATTAAAGACAAGGCAGCTCAACATAAGACAAAACCAAAAGAGAAAGAAAGCGCAATGGGGTCACCTCTTAAATACCGTGATCGAAGTGGTGCTCATCGGCCTGGCCCCAGCCAGAGGCAGGTCCAACTCTACCTGGGGGTGGGGGAGGCTCTCAAAGTTTCACACGAGTCTACTATTTCTTTTTTTTTTTTTTTTTTACAAAAAATCTCATCAGACTCAAACGCATGACACTGGCTCATACCTCAAGGTCTGCAGAGGTTGCAGGGGGTGATTTTTTTAATTCCTACAGTATTTGCAGAGTTTGAACTTAACAAGAAAAGACAGATTTGAGCTACCAACACTGCACAATACTGCTGTAATACAGCATCAACAGTCATGCCATTTTAATCAACGATGTTCCTATTCACTGAAGCACATTTCTGATCTTCAGCCAAATCATGCAAGAGAAAATTGCATTCATACTTGCTGGTACTGTTGCTTCTCAGTAATCCATTACTGCACTGAAGCAGGTCAAAAACCATTTCTCAAAGGCATCTCTTCTATCAGATTTTCAGAGGAGGGGCAGAAGGGGCAGAAAGCAGTATATCTCCAGCCCACCGCCCCACCAAGGGTCCTTCACTCACAACTAGGCACAATCAATGACCTCAGAACATCAGCAAAAGGAAACCGCAATGCAACAACCTCCTAGCAGGAAAGCCTTCTTGTCTCCTCCAAAAAAGAAGCCAGACCTGCCTAAAGCTGAAAACAAGGCTGTGGAAAACATGATTCTCTGCAAACCCTAGAGAGCCGCTTCCTGCAGAGGGAAAGCTCCCACCTACCTGCCTGCACAGGCACAGACACAGTACACAGAGAGCAGAAATCAAAATTTTACATCTCAGACAAGGACCCAAGAAGCCCCTTCCCTGCCCACTACTGATATTCAGCACAACGCTGAGATGATGAAGAGTCAGGCAATGCTTTAGCTGCAAGCAGTCAGCTCCTTCGACACTTAGGCATTTTGTTGGTAGTGAAAAGGTTCATAATTCTGAACCTTTACCGTTACAATTCAAATACTTCATTTACAAACAGGAAATACATTTAAGTGTCATTACTACTGGGCAGGTAAATGTCCAGTATCTGCAGAAGAGAGGCAATCGACAATCTGAAGGCAATAACAGCATGGCTTCTTTTGGCTTTTTGTATATTTTATACTTAACGGATTATTACCATCCTACAGTATGTGTAGGATTTTGGTTCAGTAATCAGGTTTCTTCTCATGGTTGCATCTGGGCAAACGATCTGTTCCGAAAGTCATTTTTTCAGTCAGTGAATAATTAAAGGGCTACTTTTGGCAGGACATTTTTCTCTCTTCCACTACCTTGAGTTTTGTTTTGGGTTTTTTTATACCTAACCTCTTGTTTTCTGGCTTTTGTACCCACCTGTATTTGCACTGTGCTTAGTGAACACCAAAGACCAGACACTGCATATTTGTAGTCTTGGCAAGTTATGTGCATTCTGACAAATGTGTAGCTGAATTTCTCACTTATCTTTCAGCAGGACTGTAACCCTCAGCACCTCTAAAAGAACTTTTACTCTTAAATTCCTGTATGTCATGTGCACATCGACAGAACAGCACTCCAGCAAAGCATTATTACATCTTTCAATTTTCGGGAAGCACATAGAAATTTTATATCATGCTTGAGAAAAGAAGATGAACTCAGTCGTAGAGAGAAAACAGAGAATGACTGGTCAGATGACAGGACTGATTTAGGGTTACAGCAGATCACTAACTGCACCCAAGTCAAAATCCCTAGGAAAATAAAGATGAACCTTTTTCGACTTATTAGCAAGTATGTAATCAAAATGGAGTTCTCAAACCAAGTGCTTAAACGTCAGAAATGTTTTGGGGGAACATAATTTTCCTCCTCTCTGACTGTTGCTTCTTTAACTGGCAGCTGTCTCTCTTTTTAGCTTTCCCCTTTAACACAGGATCACAAGCCTAAGAGATGCTAATACTGTGACACACTCAGATTTCCCCAGGAGCTGTGGTATTACACCAAATGCCACAATGCCAGTAAAGTCATAAGAGGTAGCAGAACTGATAAACAGTGGAGATCCCCAAAATTACCTTTTCGTTGCACCCTGAACTCTCTTTTTCACACAGAGAATGAACCAGGGTTACTGCAGAAGCTTTCACATTTCTCCCCCTATAAAAGCATTTTGTACAGGGAAGTGGTGGGAGAATGATGCACCCTGGAGGTGTTTCCAGATCTCAAAAATTCACTGTGGTGCTGCAGTGCTTTAAAAGTTTCTTAGGCCACACACATAAAAGACAATCTCAGTCTCATTTAAGACTAGATACATCCCTGAAATCTCTGATCCATAAAGGGCTTGAAAACACTGGAAAAATGTGCTTGCCAGTTCTCAAAGCACACTGAAAAAACTGTATTACTGTGTGGGTTTTTTCTTGCTCATTTCTGTTTGGTTTTTTGTGGGTGTTTTTTTAAAGCATTGCTGTATGTTTGGAAAGGTTTAAGCTGAAGTACTGTACAGACCACCTCAATTTCATTCTGAGCAGTATAAAGCACAGGAGGGAAAGCCAAGACGCTGCATTTTTGCCTGGTGTTTCCAAAAGAAAGTCAATCCCTACGTCCTACCTTTAAGGTCACTTCCACTATGGTCAGTCCAGGGAATTAAGATCTCAGCTAAGGTCTGCTCTTACACCATGTTTTTTCTTCCTAGATGCCCTAGCTAAGCTCATCCTCCATACTTACGTAAGCTGCTGGCTGTTACCTGCCATGCCCAATGGACACGTGCTGACTCTTGAGGGACTTGCGCACACACCTGCAGCAAGGAGACCATCTCAGACCCAGCCACATTCATTTAATTTGACAGCTACATCTGCAGCCCTAGGTAAGAGCTCTTCAGGGCTGATATTTCAGGCAGGAACTGTTCCTCACCATGTCTTTCCTTTGGAGAAGAGCATTTTTGACTGGGTTTCTGCTTCCTTGTTTTCCAAAGCTACATTTTTTACCATCACATTGTTCACTGCCCAAATCCTAACCCTGCAGCTCAGGATTGCTGGGACGAGCTCAGCTCCTGGTAGATGGAAATGACAAATCCCACAGGGGCACATCTGCTCATCCAGGACACACAGTCCAGGTTCGCACGGGCTCATACCACCCTACAACCAATCTGTTCCACTCTGCTGCAATCTTCATAAACTGCTGTAAGTTTGCACAGCTGCAGGATTCCTTTAGCCATCACATCATAGAGGCTGTGAGCTTCTTGCTAGCAACCACAGCAAGAGCTGTGCCTACTACTTGAAGTCAAATTTCTGTCTCCAGCAGGGGTTCCTCAACTTGCTCTACTCTGCTGTACCCTTCCCAAATAGCTATAATTTCAGGTTTATCTAAGGCGCTTAAAGCTTTCAAGTAGCAAAGCTGAACTCTGCTCCTCTCTGACATTAAGAGCCATTCAGGAATATGTAAAGCCGCTTCCTGAAGGTCTTCCTAAACTTACTTTGCTCAGGTACCACAACTAAACCAGAAAACAGCAGAGCAACTTTTACTGTTAACTTCCTCATGGTACAAAGAGGTACAAGGTATTTCTAATAATTGGAAATCGAAATGGCAGCAGTTGCCTGACTTACTGCTCTTAGAAATGGAAGGGATGGCTGGAGAGCAGTGTTTGTTCCTGCTGTGCTTTCAAAGCTGTTACGTGAGCAACCAAAGAGAGCAGCTTAGTTTAGGAGCATTCAGCCCTATGGTGTAGAGATGGCACAGGGATCTGTTCATCTGTTACAAATTTAATTCACCAACATTCAAGCTTAAAATGGCCCAAAACATGCACTGGGGTTCAAACTTAATCTGGATGGACAGATAAAGTTTGTGGTTGGCTGCAGATACTTCATGTGTTCCTCAAAATCCTCCTGTGACTCCAGCACTGAGCATGCACATCACACACGAGATCAGGCAGAGCAACCATGTGCCGTGTGGGCTGCTTAGAACTAAGCACATACACCAGACAATCACAGAAATGGAGGAAACGCAGCAGCCACTTCACCACAAGCCAGAGCACGGAGTCCAACATAGACATGCATGTGCGAAGAGCAGAGCAGTGACCCTCCCTCCATGCCACCAAGACTACATTAGCACATTTCCTTGCTTTACCTGCAAGCAGGTTGCAAAAAACCAAAATGTTTTCCCAAGCAACCTTCTTTTAGTACTTCCTAGTTTTTTATCATGAATTTGCAACATCAGAACGTGTTTAAATATATTTGAATCCATCTTATATAAAGCACAGCAATCAGATCGCTTTTATCCTCAGTGATCCACAGAAAAAGCAACAAGCATTGAGATGCTTCTGAAAAAAATGCATTGGCATTGTTCTATTATGCTACAAGAAATAAATATATAAATTCACTTACTCCCAATCTTCCCTGCAAATCCTTGCCTGATGTCTGCATGATCCCAAAGGGAACATAAAAGCAGAGCAGTGGAGAAGAACAATGAGAGAGATGCTGGTGGGATGAGAGGGTTTGCCAGGTCATTCTTCACTCCTCATATCATTTGCTGATTTTTTCAGTCAACAGCTCTTTCCACTGTCCATTCAGGTTTTTAACCTTTTTTTTCCCTTCGGCTTTTTTCAAGCTAGCACGGATGTTTCATTGCCTGGGCCCAGCACTGCATCATCTGCAGCAGGGCTATGCTGCACCCAGTGGCAGGCTGGAAGGATTTCGTTTTGAACTGCAAAACCCTGCAGGGACTTTCCTTTAAGCATTTGTAGCTCTGAATGAAGGTCTCATTCTCCATGTTATAGCCATCAGCCAGTTAGGAATCAGTGCCTGATACTCCCCCTCTGCTTTTTCAGCTGTTTTAACTAAGTGGATTATGAGGATGTAGTGGTGGATCCTTTCTGGCACTATTAAACCCTGACAGAGGGGCTTCACAAAGTTCCCAGCAGTCACATGCCCCCTGGTTTGCCCATCAGCGTCTGCTATCTGGAAGCCCTTCTGCAACAGGGAACCAGCAGCACAAACAGACACAGACCGCACACTGAGAAACGTGGCTGTCTTCTTCCCTTTGATTCATACTGGTTTTTGTTTCACTGCCAGAGACCCAGAAAACTCCATCTCCTGTGTCTCAGCTGCCATCTGCAGGTACCCGAGCTCCTCGCCAGGGAAGAGCCTCTCCCAGGCATGGAAATGGGGATGCATCTGACAGAAGGGTTTTTCCTCCCCTTCCACCTTGCTTCCCGTTTTTCCATCTCCTATCTGTCCATCCCTTCCCTGCCTCTGCTTTCTCTATATGCTTGCAGAACTAACATCTATGCTCTTCCTCACTTTTACACATGTCCATCTGCTGATGCAATGGAGTTGCAGTCTAAGCTTTCAGCTACCACCAAGCATCAGAAAGAAAATGTAACCCCTCAGGGGCATGTCACCGGCAGCTTCAAAAGCCCCTAAGACTTTCCCACATCTGAGGCCAAACAGGAGGGGACTCCCAGAAATCCAGCTCTCACATCCTGCCTAACTCCTAAACCACTCCCTGATTAAAAAGCAATGCCTCTCCCTGTATCAGCATGTTCAAGTTCCATAGCTCTGTCCTCTCATTGCCTTGCTCCAGCAGAGCACTTTTTAAATTACCTACCTACACACGGAAATAAAGCGCCTATTTAACAAGGCACACACACCATGCTACCTTTTATCATCTTCTCTGCAAGCTGAGAGTGAAAACCGCAAAACATGATTCTGCCAGAGTGAAGAGCTCGTTGTCACAGCCCAAAATGTATTCAATTACCCACCTTTTCTCCCTGCCACAAAACGCTACTAATGAAACACACAGACCCCAAAGGAAAAAGCGAGGCTCTTGGCATACCATAAAAGCCTACAGGCAAATACTGGCCCTATTTCACTCCTAACCATCCTCCTTCACATCTAGACACATTTTCTGTGCATTTGTTACACGATGAGCATTCCCTTCCCTAAGCAAGTGCTAAAGCATGAGATAGTTCTAAAAACCTGCAGTGACAACTATTCTCTTTTTCTGCCTCCCCACCATACCACGCGCCCCATGGCACCTCTTCTCATAATAACTAACTCAGAAAAATGGTAGATGGCAATTAGACTCCATTTTCTCAGTCTGCGGATAGTAATGCCTTTGCTTATCTTTTGGCTTTGAATGGTTTTAGAGAAAGACTTGTGAATTAAGCATTGGCAAAGAATAAAAATAAACATTTTGAAGTGCTTGTTTTTGTCAGATATACTCAAAATATTACCATGATTCGTGCTCTCAGTATCTCTGTGTACTGCCTGAAAAACATTGCTTTAGAGGAGGTAACAGAGCTATTTGATATTTGTATCAATACCTATTGTGCACACTGGAGTTGTCTAGGCTATCAAAAAATATTTTAACTCTAGAAAACAAAGTTGTGTGATCTTTGATTTCCATGAATATTCAACAGAGACAATGTAAACCCATGCTCAGCAGTAGCTCTGCTGCTTATACCTTACTCTTTGCATAATTCAAGACTTTCTTTTGATAGCAAATCAAGGCACTGTGTGGGCGCCGAGACAAACCCGATATAGCTTGTGAGAGCTAGAAAATCATTACCTAATCTAACACAACAGCAGGCAATATTCCTCTTCCCTCTCAATTATCTTAACTATGCAAGGTTAAGAGTCATGCTGAACGCAACTACCAGCAAGCAGGTTATCAGAAGAAACGTGCCCTCCCTACCAGCTTTCCCAGAGCACTTCAGAGCTCAGCACTTCTGCTCACCCATGTGAGGATCCAGCAGGGTATAAAAAAGATTAAGGGAAAACGACAGAAGCAGGAAAGATCCCAAAAATCAACAGTCTCATTAAGAGAAACACACCAGCCAT
>NW_009715457.1:4669-15271 GCF_000703405.1 Apaloderma vittatum | reverse complement strand
CCAGCCTTTGTAATTGTCCCCCCCTGCCACTGCACTGGACACAAGCACCAACGGCAGGGCATACTCCCTCCTGTGAAAAAGGGAAAAAGAGATTAAAGATTAAAAAATATATATATTTTTATATATATGTGTGTGTGTATATGTTGCTTTAAAACTTCTTTGCAGTGCATAGCTTTTACTTTTCCTCCAGATTTGAACATGGTCAAATGGTCAAACAGTCTAATCCGCTGCCAGGAGGCACACCCTGCCCGTGTGCCACGTCTCCCCGCTTCCTGTGGCTCACCGGCAACTTGGTGAGACACAGGCATGCTGAAACAGATGGGTAACATGAGCAGAAACGCAAAAGTCACTATGAAGGCTTGAATTACAACTGAAAAGGTGCCATACTAAAGAGCTAAGAGAAACAATGTTTTAAAGCATATGGAGTTTTGCAAATGGATGCAGTTTTCATCCACCATCATGCACCCGTATATGAATCCTTCAGTAGACTTCATTTTTCCACAGACACTGCTCATAAACCACAAGGAAGAGAGTTAACTCCCACTCTCCTAGAGAAGCACTCACCATGAAGAAATTTCATATTTGGATTCCTGCACAAGCTCATCAACTCAACGGGCTCTTCACTACAAAAGCCCTCAAAAGCCCTACAGAACACAGGCTGTCAGAGTGCAGAACTTCTCACTTCACAGCCCTCATCAAGCAAGTCACTACAGCCACAGTGCGCAGGAGAGCACTAGAGCCCAGTGTCTTCAAATGTCCACATCAGGTGAGCCAAGATCACTCAAATTAATACTGAGACACCATACAGAGCTATCCCACAGCCAGTTGCCTGCTACACCGAGGTTTTACCCATAAACTTCATCTCTTTCTTTGTGAGCAGAAGCCAGGGGCAGCTCAGCCCCCGGCACAATTCTCCAGCGGTGCTGGTAGGTGCCAGCCAGACCCTGAGCCCTGCACTCGCACCCACTCTGTCTCCTCTGCTAGTGCAGCAACGGGGCACAGCTGCTCACTCACTGCCTGGCCCCAACACAGCTCTAATGACAGGTTTATTTCAGTTTGATATTAAAGCCTAGAAGACTATTTGCATAATTAAACATTGATCTGCTCTCCCTCTCCACATGTGCCTCGCATTCATGTGAAATACATTAATTCAGCAAGTGCTTCAGGACAGAGGTCCTGCAGACATGATGTGGTGCCTGTCCCCTATGGAAAATTCTGTTCATCTTTAGAAAAAAACCACAAAACTTCTCAAACATAAAGCCAAGGCGACAGGCCAGGGGCATTTTCCTTTCTACCAGGAAACAAAGGAAGAAAAACAAAGGGACACAAGGATTAGCCTCCAGGTTGGCACAGAAAAGGGGATATAACTGCTAGGCTTTGCTACTGTAATGTCCATAATCCTGAGATGTGGGTGTTTAGACAAACCGGTATACCCAGAATAAGCAACAAAATAAAAGAAAACCCAAGCAAGAGGTACATTACAGAGCTGGTTTTCAAAATGTATTGTAGGCTAACAGTGTGCCTCACTGAACCCCCTTTTTTGTCAAATAGTATTCCAGGAAGTGTAATGCTCAATCAATCCTAAGTAATTTTTTATGGTTTTTGAGAATCTGCTTGGCAAAAACGAAGAGACCCTAAGACCTCTAACACAGATACAGGGCTACTGCTGGTCAGCATGCTGTCCCACAGTTCCCTGTCCTTCCTCAACTAAGCCTCAACAGGAACATCAAGGGGTGAACACTTGTTCCGTCCCCTGGAAAAGCAAAACAGGCAGTGGCCTGGGAAGATAACCAATAGCGTCATGGAAATACAATCGGACACAGATGAGTCTGCAAAACCCCAGAGTGAGCTTTGCATAGCCATGGGTGTGACGGAAGCTGACCCTAATGTAAAGGAGAATTGGCCTTCGTTTTTCCTTTGGGAAAGAATTGACACTAGGGTAATTAGTGACAGAGCAGGTCCAAGTGCTCTTGGTGAAAGGTAAGAGGCAATTACAGTCCACCACACATAGTGCGAGAAAAATATTCTGAAAGTAATATTAAGGTTAAAATAGATATGATAATTTTCTGCTTTTGTCACTATGTTATTAAAGCAATTCAGATGGGGACACACATGCACAGGAACTGTGCTGAGAGGACTCTGCATTTGACGGAGGAAAATTAATAAAAATCTCTCTGATACATATGGATGCTCAAGGGAGACAGAAGCAAGCAAATCTCCATGACCAAATCAGCTGACAAGGGAAAACTCAGCAGATCACCCATGGCAATGCTGGCATCTGGGCAATCTTTTTATTCCTAAAGAGAGCCATCTCAAAGCTGCCAAAGTTTGCAGATACCCATCCTCAGAGAGGCACTGCCATCCCACTGCAGCAGCACCCAGCCTCAGCGCTACTGAAAGGCACCAGCAGGCTCTCCAGGTGCCCAAAAGGCCTGGCTTTCACATTCACCCACGGGTGAAGCCTATTGCCTTTAAAACACAAGCTTCCCCAAACTGGGACTGAAGGAGCTCCCAGGTACTTTCTTTATACTTCACAAATCCATGTGATGGGAAGCAGATTTTTGCTTGTGCCAGGCAGGACAGGAATGCAGGCTTGCCATGGGCAACTTCAACAGGTCAAGCTAGCAATGTCACTTTGGAGAAATTTCTTCAGTGTATGAGATCTCATTTGGAAATAAGCAATTTCTCTATGTAAACTACATAAAAGCATCCCACAGAATGCACAAAAATACCTGAGAGCTCAAATTAATGGCTTGCATAGGAGGCAACTAGTAGATACATATCTAACATTAATATTCTGAATTCCAATTTCTAACTTGTGCTACCATAAATTATTTTCACATTTAAATAACAAACTTGCATTTAAGCTAATCAGGGTTTAACAGCTGAGACAAATGAAAAATATCAGGAGAATCCTATTTTTGCTGCTAGCAACAATTATTCTATATTTTCGAAAACTGTAACTGGAGGATTGCAACCTTTTTCCCCCCCTAGCTATTACAGAAGAAAATTGTGTTGGGTTCTTTTTGTCTTTTAAAGTCACCTTATCTGAAATTTTTACAGGGGCCTATCAGAATATCTTTTGTCTACATCAAGTCTTTTACTTCCCTTACAAGAATATATAATTAGATCTTGGCAATTTGTTGTGGGTTTTGTTCTGGCTAACATTTGTAAAAATTGTTTTACCTTGTGTTTTGGTGCCTTCCCTAAAGGTCAACAAGCATCACACCCAATCTGACTTGTAATTACTCTAGTGAACATGGCCGAATAAATAAATGCCAATGCATTTAACTCTGTAACACTAAATATACTGCTTTCTGTTCTTAATGTACTAGATAACATGAAAAGCAGAACTATAGCACTTTTCTAGTGCTGATTCATAAGCCAAGATGAAATGGAGTTTGTGTGTCTTTCAACTGGCTGGAAATGCCCTTTTTCCTCCACAAAGTGCTCTGATTACTCCTCCCTGCCCTTTTTCAGGAGCTGCTGAAGGACAGAATTAAACACCTGTTCTGCAGGAACAAGGAAACAACCTAAGGTGCAACAGGTCAGTTCATAATGTAATACGCGTATTGACTTCAAGGGCTGACTTGAATTTTGGCAGCCATCCACTATATTGATCTGATTACCTGGTGACCGTAAAATCCAAATGATACATATTTCAGAAGCCTCCATGGATGAAGAAAGCCAGGCAAGCCAGTGAAGTAGCCAGCATCACATCCAGACAGCGTCACACGCAGTCAGAGAGTACAGTCTTGCCGAAGTGCAGGGTCACCCCCTCCTAGGGGGAAAACACAATAAATCCATACATTTACTTTAATGAGTTAAGATTAAACAAAACAAAACAAAACAAAAACACCAAGGAGAAACAGATAAGCACAATGAGGCTGCAGGGAGCTTTTTCCCCACTGTGGGGGCGGGTAGGCATCAATAAAATGAAGGGAAAGCCTCAGGCGGCTCCAGTTTGGAAGGTGTCAGTATGAAAAGGGCAAAACAGCCCCTGGACAAGCATCTTGGCCACTTTCCGCCTCATCCCGCTCAGACCCAGCCCTCCTGTTGAGTGACCTGCTGCAGAAATCTCTGCTAGCCTGGATTCAAAAAATCACATGCTGGCTTCTCCACATTTGGCCCATTCACAGTCTGGTTTTCCCACATCACTCCCAAAAGCCCCCTAAGAGCCTGCTGCCCCTGGTGCTCAGAAGTGGACCACTGAAGCCCAGACCAACAGCAGCTGCAGTGTTGCTTTTCTTATTCAACCTTCTGCGTGCTATTTTCTCTGCAGGAAGGCTGTGGAATACAATTTCCATACTTTAAGGAAAAAAAAATCAAGCAAGAAGCAGACAAACCTAACCGCTTCTGTAATGCTTCTTCACTATCTACGTCTGTAATCAAAATATAATTTTTCAGTAGCATTTGCATTTCTCCTGTGAGAACGGAGCATAAAAGCAATCCAAAGCCCTAACAAAAGGAACCACAGGTTTCTGTGTAAAACCAAACAGCTCTCATCCCACTAAACCCCACAGCTACTGCAAATCACTTGATACAATATTTAATACAAATACCAGTCTCCAGTCCCTGAGTCAGTATAAGGAGCCTTTTTTAAAAAATAACCACCAAATATATCGCTCCACACATCAATATTAAGTGAAATGAAATAACAGAAGAAAATCATATTTTCCCAACCACAACTCTTGTCAGAGGCCAGCCTAAGAAAATTGTCAGCCAGTATTTGACTAATACTCACATTAATTTTACTGAGCCCACTGAAGACTGCTGCGAGACTGTTAATACACCACACCACTGCCACATGCCAGGATAGAAAGAGCTAAATCAGATCAAGACTGGTACATTGTAAGAAATGAAAATCTCCTGTCAATCTCAGAAAGCACACAGTACTTTTCCCCACAAATATATCACATACACAAAGGAGGCACAGTAGGACCAGACGCACATTAACTTCAACTTTAAATATCTGCTTTCTCTGCTACCATTTGCACTGCCATGGTATCATCACTCCCTGCCACGGCCATCATTTGCTCTGTACAGACACAGAAACGGCACAAAGCCAGTGGGCTGTAAAGGGTGGCCAAACCACGGTGAAGGAAACCACAGTTTGCTACCGGCCCTCAACATCTGCCAACAGACCTACACATGCACAGAGCCACCATAAGTGAGGTCCGTAACTTCCTAGACCACTTTCAGAAAGAAGAGTGCAGCTCTGAGTCCTGCTCGCTGCCTCTGAGCCTGGGGGCAGTGGAGGAGCAAACCACCTCTTATTGCCTGCAGCACCAATAACACCTCTCCCATGTCCCTCTTCTGCCAGCTGACTTGCGTAGTTTGAGATACTTCAGAAATACGGACACACTTTGAATTTTATTCACTATAATCAAGAAGTTTTGCCACAAGGCTACATGTTACCAGCACATCTCCACGTGTGACACTGATGGGGATTCTCCACTAAGCTTGTTCACGAGAGAAACACGCACTAACCTGTGTACCAGAACTGGAAGTGTGCAACTTCCTATACCATTTCCAAATTCAATGTGTATCAGTCCTACATTAAGCATCAGTAAAACTCATTTCCATAGTCTCTATTAGGCTATGTGTGCAATACATCTAATTCGTTCTGTGGTAAGTATGCACATGCCAAATGTGGTATTTACACATTATTTAAGTTTTTATACATCCCTAAGAGCTGAACAAATTAATACTTTGATTAACTCAGCCATTTGCTCATACACAATTATTTTCTAAAATTAATGCATTTAAATGTATTCAATAAAATAGCTTCCAGGGTGTTTCTTCTCTGTGTTGATTATAAGCTCTGAAGATCAAACATCTATAATTAGAGCTCTGTGACTTTGATTATAATTGTTAAGGTAAATCACAAGGCCCTCCAGCTCTCCCTGGATTGGACAAGTAGGCACACGTCTGCACACAAGCCAAATTTGGCACTCAGGGCAGGCAACACAACCTTGACATTTGTTTTCATCAGACATTCAGCCAAATAAATTCAGACAAATGTTTGTGATGAGGGAATAGGAAGGGGTTCATGAGTGCAGTTTGAGCTAATTCTCTTTAAACTGTGATTGAATACGTGCACAGAACACCTCTCCCCCTCCTGAGCCCTGTCTCCAGGATAGTCCCCAACAGCAACATACAGACATACAGTAAAACCCTATATGCACAGTCTTAGATTTCCCAGTGCTCAGGAACAGTTATTAAAATGCATCGTGTTCTTTGTTTAATTTATAATACGCTCTCTTTTCTACATGCCCTAAATAATTGCTTTTTAATAGGTAATACAGTTCTACATCTTACTGTATGTCAGCATTGTCCATTGGGAGGCTGGGACGTGCTCTCTAACAGCGCTGGCTCCCGTACAGGGACTCGCTGACACTCCGGCTCTGACCAGGAGCAAGAGCGCGGATACACGGCTTGTAACCGGCACTTGGTGCCAGGGAGAAAGCACAAGGGGAAAACAACGCTGGAGTGCTTCGTGCCAGAGAAGGCTTTTAAAACACAGATGAGTCCTTCGCAGTCCAAGCTATCTGCCGTCTTTCTAGTGTACATTTGAACAACTACCAACCAAAGCAATTAGCTCTAGAGAAGTATTTAATTCCCAGCAAAACATTTAAATACTTCGCTATTGCTTTTTAATTGGAAAACATGCTACAAAGAACCTTGACTGCAGATTTGAACTGACCCTGCCAATATCAGAATGAGTCCCTCTGGGATTTTCACTTACTGTGGTACAATTTTATCAGTAACAACAACTAGCAATTTTTAGAAACCGCGTCTTCTGTTCTCAGCCTCACCTCAGAGCTCAGGAATAGCAGCCTTAGGTGTTTTGGGAAATTTTATCAGCTTAATCATCATCCAGTGCAATGTAACTTAAAAAACACCTTCAGTGTATAAACAGCACATGCGCATTCATCAGTTTATACAATGAGTTGCCTGAACCACCCAAGTTCCCCTCTATTTCAGCACATTGTCAAGTTCCCCAAGGCATGCAATAAACATAAGTACATCTTTTATTCTACCTGAACCAGACAAATAAATGTATGTATCCCATATGGGAAAGCATTAGATGACGGATAGCTTCTTAGAAAAATGCGTAGAGCAAGGGGGACAACAGTCTGTTCATTACTTCCTTGCTAATCCTTGAATTACGGCCTTCTTGGTCACTAGAAATGAAACTTAAATTGATAAAATCTCTATATTTAAGTTCATTAAGATATGCTCTAGGTTTATATGCCTAATATACAGAACTTCAAAGTCCTATGGTTAAGGTCCAGCAATTCACTTCCTTGTTAAATTCAAATGGGTATGATTTTGATTGTGGTAAACCTAAGTAACATACCACTTAAATTACTTACCCAGTTGAAAGACAGTAAATAAAGGCAGAATTCAAAGAGCATTTATAGACCAGCGCCAATGCTGCAGAGCAACCAGCAGAAACCCACCCTAAGGGAAAGCAGCGCAGGACATCCCAAATGGAGAGGGAAAAGATCTGACAATTCCTTAAAATTATGGAGCGCTGGCTTTAAGAGAAGGCTTCTTGCAGAGATTCAAATTTTTGCCATATGCCAAGCTACTGTGGAGAAAGGAAATTTAATACTTTTTTTTCTGCAAAACTTAGCCCCTACTGCCACCTGCAGTTCCCATAAAAATCACTTTTTGATGAAGCATTTCCATTTCCAAGCAGAAGCCGATGCATACCCCTAGGTACAAAAGAGGGATGCCATCTCAAACCAGGAACAGTAAGGATCATTCTTTCCACAATTAATATTTAATTGCTTTATGCTTGTTGTAAGAGAATGGGATGCATCCTGCTCTCACACACAGACACGCCCAAAATCCAAGAAAATGTCACCAAATCAGCAGGGAGGTAGCCTAACAACCTGCCAGGTTAAAGCTCTGGCCTTGCAGCATTTGCTGTTTCTTGTCTAAGCGAACTGTGCACATTCAAGTATGCAGACCCTGATGGCAAACAGCATCTGCACACTTCTAGATTTCTTCCCCTGGCCCAACCAGTCTGGCACAAATTTTGGCAGGGCCATCATCTCTTCTGCTGCACCCTCAGGAGCTGTACCGTGTTCCTTACAGTTGTCACCTGCCAAAGTCAATGTGATGCTGGCCTAAAACTACCTGTTGCAAATAAATAAACAAAAATAACCAAAAATACTTTTTAAAAATCACTAATATATAAGTAAGTGATCTAGTCATTGCTTCAGGGGAGACAATTTAAGTGTGTGTACATGGTCCTGTATGGTACAACTTGCATTTTGATTCCTGACACACTTGGAGAATGGTGCCTCAGAGGGCAGCTCCCCGTGACCACACTCACGCTGGAGAGCACAAGAGATTCCAGCAGCAGTCAGCACCAGAACCTCTTCTAAATCTCACCACAGTTATGGTTTAGAGGTGAATTAAGTATTTCTCTGGGGCAGGTTGACCATGGCTGGCTACCAGATGCCCACTCAGCCACTCTTTCACTTCCCCTCCTCAGTCAGGCAAGGGAAAAAACACAGTGAAAAGGCTCGTGAATCAAAACACTGACAAATACAGATAGAGACAGAGAGATCCCTCACCAATTATCACCACAGGTGAAATAGATTCAACTTGCGGAAAATTAATTGCTTACCAATTGAACAAGGCTTAAACAGTGAGAAACAGAAACAAATTACTCTCTCTTTGCCCCTTTTCCCCACACCTCATCCTCTCTCCTTCACTCCCAACTCCTCCACCTCTCCCCACTCCTGGCAGCATTGCCTCCCCTCCCACCTCCGTTCCCGGAGGTGCCAAACGTGGGGCTGCAGGGCTTGGCGGTGCCCAGCCATGGAGCTGCCAAAACCCAGGCAGCCCCAGCTTCTCCTCACACAGACCCCTCAAGTCTGGTGTCACCTCCAGGTGCAAGCATCCCATGCATTCCCAAAGGAAAAAACAGAGTAAAGCACAGGCATACAGTCTCCAGATGCTCCCTTGGGCACATGATCACACATCTCATTATTTTAGGAGTAATTATGAAGCAGCATTGCTTACATGTATTGGTGGCACAACCCCCTCTGAGACATCAAATACAAACTGGGCACAGAGTGGGTTGAAAGTAGGATTTGGGCATGTTGACAGATGAGAGAAGCTCAACATGAGCCGGCAGTGCGCCCATGCAGCCCAGAAGGCCAACTGCATCCTGGGATGTATCAAGAGAAGCGTGGTCAGCAGGTCAAGAGAGGTGATTCTCCCCCTTCACTCTGCTCTTGCGAGACCCCACCTCGAATACTGCGTCCAGTTTTGGTGTCCCCACCTTAAGAGGGACATAGATCTGTTGGAGCGTGTTCAGAGGAGGCCACGAGGATGATCCAGGGGCTGGAGCACCTCTGCTACAAGGACAGGCTGCGGGAGCTGGGATTGTTCAGTCTTGAAAAGAGAAGACTTCGAAGGGACCTAATAGCTGCCTTCCAATACCTGAAGGGAACCTACAGGAAGGCTGGGGAGGGACTTTTTACAAGAGTGTCCAGCGATAGGACAAGGGGAAATGGGTTTAAGTTGAAGGAAAATAGATTTAGATTGGACCTTAGGAAGAAATTCTTCAGTATGAGGGGGGCAAAACTTTGGAATAAATTGCCCAGAGATGTTGTGGCTGCCCCCCCCCGGAGGTGTTCAAGGCCAAATTGGACAGAGCCTCGAGTATCATGATGTAGTTGAGAGGCATCCCTGCCCATGACAGGGAGGTTGGATTAGATGATCTCTAAGGTCCCTTCCAGCCTAGGCCATTCCAGGATTCTACGATCAAGGGCAAAACCACCCTTGAGCTTGGTGCAGAAGGACAAGGCCAAACTGCCGTGCACCCACTCCTGCTCACCTTCACCACCTGCTACAGTCAGCCAGTCAGTTGCCTTTTTTTTTTTTTTTCTCTCACTGCACAGAGAATTCTGGCAGTAATCACAACTGAACAACAACTGTCTCGAGGTTTTGTTCATTAACTGTGCACTCAAAGCAGAGAGCAGGGCTTCACAAACCTGCTTGTGCATAAACGCCTGTTTCATGGCAATTTACTTTGTATTCTCAAGTCATTTTCTTTCATCTTTTACTTATCCCTTTCCTCAGTCATTAAGTGGCTTCGCTGCAGTTTCTTCAAGGTTTTCATGCATTTTATTCTACTTTTTTTTTTCTCTCCATCATTTTAACAGGCTTTAGGCAAGCATCACCTTGCACTTGCTCCACTGCTAAGCTGCTCCCAGGAACCTGAAGGCAAAGATCTCACCCAAAAGACAACAGCAAGCACCAGCATCTGCACCTCATCACCAAAACTTGCCAAAATTAGGATGAAGCTTCCTCAGGAGGCACAAAGAAAAGGGGACTGCACACTGTAAATGAGAAGGAGTAAAAGCAACAATTCAGCTATCACACACAAAGGCATCTGCAAGTTGTCATCACTGTACATCACCGCCACCAGGTGAAGCCACAAGCCCCCTGGGAACAGAGAGCAAACTCAAGTGAGGCAAGAGCAAGGATTTCGTTTTGAAAGCAGTAAACCAAAATCCAGATCAAGCCTGTGCTACCAGGAGTCTCTTCAAAAGATACATTTTGAGAGACCTT
>NW_009715457.1:0-4638 GCF_000703405.1 Apaloderma vittatum | reverse complement strand
TTTCCCTATTCCATCATCTAGTCGTTTCACAGTTTCACTGCATATAAGATAATTATAGTATAGTGGAAAACAGAGCCTAAAGCCACCAGGGAGATTTATTAATTATAACACCAAATAACTGAAACCCTCACCTGCGAAGGCGGCAGCGGGGTCCCCTCCTGAGCAGAGGCAAGGCACCACTGCCGGGCACAGCCAGGCTGCTGTACCGATGGGACAGGACCAGCAGATCATGAGGACCACAGAGGCCAGACAGAAAGGTCCCCTCTACTCAGAGCAGGGAATTTATACCAGACTGGAGAAACAGTCCCCCTGGATGGATTTGATAGATCAATGCAGAAGAACACGGCGGGCTGGGGAAGTGTATTTGTGGGATTTTTAGCACAGAAAAAACCCAAAAACTCCAAATAGAAACCATCTAAACCTGCTACCATATACACACTGATACGTGTATTAATAAAGAACTTCAGTTTTGCTGACATCTACAGCTAAATCAAAACAACCATCCTTATTACATCTCAGTGTAGCAATATAAATGGTCATGGCTCACACGCAGGCTGAAGGCTCATCCATATTGCTGCCAGAGAAGCAGAAGTCACCAGGTTCTTTTTTCAAAGTCAGCCAAATTTCCCCACAGCTGTCCTAAAGCCAGAGGCCACCCTTCTCCCTGCCTAGTCCTGCTTTAATGTGGTCAGAGGTTGGCTACAGCACCAGGGGCGGCACAAAGTTCAGCAGAACTTTTACATTGCTTTTCATCTTTCAGGAACCAAGTTTCAGTGATAGATTAAATCATAGCAATTTATTTTGTTTTCCCTTGCAGCACCATCAAAAGTCTATGCATTTTAATGTTCTTCAATGAAGCATCCAAATTATAGATTAATAAGCACAAAGAGAAAACTCACCTTTCTGCCTTTTTGCTGTTCTTCCCCCCAACTCATTCAAATTACCTTAGGTTTTTACATGACAAATGCAAGACAAGAGACAACCACCAGTCAGTATTAGCCTCTTGAATCATAAATACATTAGCTAATGGGCTGTTCGCAAGCTGCGATAGTTAATTAAATATACCGAAAATATCATCTGAGTGACAGTACAGCATCCCATCTTAATCTCATCAAGGCACAGGCAAACGAGTCCATCATAGTTTGCTTCCAGCCCTGCCATCCTCTTAAAGTCAGAAAAGCCAGGTGAATTCTTCCTCGGCCCCTCTGAAATGAAAGGCTAACATTGTTAAGGACACAAGTGGATTGATTAACTTTCAAGAGCACTTAAGTAAAGACCAGACACTTAGTCAATATTATTTTGCTCTTTTAGCCTTCCAGTCAGAGAGAAGTATAAAGCTGCCTAAAAGGCACAGTATAAAATTTTATTTTCATCCTCTCTATTTCATTGTAATATGTTGCTCTTAGAAAGACAAAGAAGTAAAGATTAAACATTTTAACGCTATTTCCAAACCTCCATGGCTAATACAGCTGTCGTGGGTTAGGGCTGGGCTGGCCTCTAACACGGACAGACACTCTCTAATCCCCTCTTCCTCCCCAAAATGGGAAGAAAAAGGGAATGAAGCAGAGAGACTTTCGGGTTAGAGAAGAAGAAAAACTACAACAGCTTTAATGAAGCAATAATAATAGAAAATAATGGTGGAATGATAAAAGTAAAGAACTATATACAACTATAGATAATAGCCTGATATCAAACCTGACTCCCTCCCCCGACAGCAATCACCACTGATGCTGCAGAACAGAACTGAAAAGTAAAAATCACTAAATAGGACTGAGTTTTAGCTCAAACCCAGGACAACAGCAAAAAGCACGGGACTGCCAGGAGCCCTGATGGACAACATATTGTTTCAGGAGCACATTAGCAGGCACCAGAGAAGTCACCGTGCTTCATGCACAGTGCGATTTCCTGAGCACCGTTGTACAAACTGCAGGCGTCAGGGGCACTGACCATTGCCCATCCGTTCCTCCTGCACCCAGGCTGACAAAGCCTGCTGGGACGACCTGGAGCTCAGGGTCACTCGTCAGCCTGCAGACACTTTCAGGAACAGGCAGGAAACTCCAAGAACGTGGCTGTCCCCAGGGCTGTTATTTTGTTTGTTTGTTTGTTTAGGGTTTTCACTAACAATAATAAAAGGTGCAAAGGGAGCACTAACAATCATCTTCCCGTTTTCCCACTTCCTCCCATAACAGCAGCAATTCCATGCTGGGACAGTACCCATCCTGATACTTTGATCAACCAGCCACTGCCACATGCATCATCAGCTTCTCAGAGCAACTAACTATCCCTGCAATAAGATGCTTGAACAGAAACGTTTTCTCTAGCAACTGTTAGGGAAATGAGCATGAGTCCAGCAAAGCCAAGAGGCAAGAGTAAAGCCCTCTCCACCCAAAGGTCAGCTCCAGGCTATCCGCAACATGGGAGGAAAGGTCTTTTCTCCCTAAACCAGTGGCCTCGCCAGGCTGGACACTCACCTGGCACAGCCACACTGCTCCTCAGTGACGTGTTTGACAGACCAGGTGATTGTCTGGAGCAGGACAGGAATATTCAATGCAAAATTCAGTTTCAATGTAAGACGGGATAATTAAGGCAACCTCACTTCCAACAGCGCTCTCTGGGTTTAGGAAAACCCATGACAGTCATAAGCCCATTGCAGTTTTATTTTTTCCAGTATATCCTGCTGGCACTAGATGTGTGCACAAAGATACATTTCAGTTAGAGAGGGAACTCCTCTCCCTTTCTAGTACAGAGAAGGAATTCCTCTCACCCAGAGAGGCTGTGGATGTCCCCTCCCTGGAGATGTTCAAGGCCAGGTTGGATGAGGCCTTGAGCAACGTGGTCTAGTTAAGGGCATCCCTGCCTACGTCAGGGAGGTTGGGTTAGATGATCTCCAAGGTCCCTTCCAATCCAAGCCATCCTAAGATTCTATGACACACACACAACAAAAGAAAACACTTGTGTCAGGTGTGGTGGTTTGGCCCTGACTGGAGGCCAGAAGCTCACTAAAGCTGCTCTATCACTCTCCCTTCTTAGATGGACAAGGGAGAGGAAAATATAACAAGAGGCCTGTGGGTCAAGATAAAAGCAGTTTAATGCAGCAAAAGCAAAGACCACATGTGGAAGCAAAGCCAAACAAAGATTATTCTCTACTTCCCATCAGCAGGCAATGTCAGGCTGCTTTCCCAGGAAGCAGAGCTCCAGTACATGTAGCGGTTGCTCCGGAGGACAAATGCAATCCACAAATGCTCCCCGCTTCCTTCTGAGGCCTGTGGGTCAAGATAAAAGCAGTTTAATGCAGCAAAAGCAAAGACCACATGTGGAAGCAAAGCCAAACAAAGATTATTCTCTACTTCCCATCAGCAGGCAATGTCAGGCTGCTTTCCCAGGAAGCAGAGCTCCAGTACATGTAGCGGTTGCTCCGGAGGACAAATGCAATCCACAAATGCTCCCCGCTTCCTTCTGCCTTCTCACTTTTATATCTGAGCTGATGTCATATGGTATAGAATCCCCCTTTGGTCAGTTTGGGTCAGCTGAACCAGCTGTGTCCCCTCCCAAGGTGGTGCCCATCCCCAGCCTACTGTTGGGGGGACGTTGGAAAACCACAGGCTTGGTGCTGTGTGAGCACTGCTGAGCAGTGGCCAAAACACTGGGGGGCTATCCACTTCTAGCCACCACTGCCAAAAAAAACCCCAAAACACAGCACTGTGAGAGCTGTTGTGGGGAAAATCAACGCCATCTCAGCCTGACTCAATACAGTCAGGATAAATTAGACTAAAAATACAAATAAAAATAATATATATAAAGTTATTTAGAAGTATTTACTGACTTTTTTAAATTTCACTACTTACAATTAGGCTAACGCACACTGAAGACGAGGGAAGGTATGATTTCTTACCTGAGTTGACCGATATTACTCTCAATTTCCAGTTGTTGCCTAACACTGTCATAGGCTCCCAATTGCATGGCTATGAAATTGTATGCAAAGGACTGAACATACCCCAGTATATTAATTCAGGTACCAATGACACGTGCCAATACACCCTCTGGTGAGCGCTACACTCCCATGAACACTCAGACATGCAAGAAGGAAAACAAAATCATTTACCAAGAAATCCATACTCTGCAAATCTCAGTGCTGAGCAAATTCATCAGGACAGAACTGGCGATAACTGCGTGCACATTATCACTGCAAACACAGATGTTTAAGCAGGAAAGACTTCCTTTCTCCAGCATGCAAACCACCTGGTCACACCAAATGCGAAAGCTGCCTTGAGACCATTTTATCTCTTCAGCAGGTAGTATTACGGGAAGCCCCGCAACACTAAGGGCACCCCTCATCACCTGAGGATCGCGAACGAGGCGTCCTCCAGAGCCCAGGCCTGCTCCCGCTGGCCCCACAGGGCCCTCGCTCCCTCACAGAGGGACACGGCAGCCGCCCCACCAGGCACCTTCCACCTCGGTTCAAATTACGAGTCTCTGTTCAAACCAGACTAAAATAGCCCTTATTACAAGCATAGTGCAGCACACAGTCTTCCTAACACAAGTAGTACCTGCAATTAAATGACCCACGCACGTCCACCAGGACAGCAATTGAACCTCAGGTAGAAGGGCACCGCAGAGACTTCCGACCTGAGGGAGCTA
>NW_009715456.1:0-55885 GCF_000703405.1 Apaloderma vittatum | reverse complement strand
AGCCTCCACAATCTCCTTGGGCAGCCTGTGCCAGTGCTCTGTCACCCTAACAGTGAAAAAGTTTTTTCTAATGTTTTTGTGGAACCTCCTATGTTTGAGCTTGTATACATTGCCCCTTGTCCTGTCGTTGGACATCACTGAGAAGAGCCTGGCTCCATCCTCCTGACACTCTCCCTTGACATATTTATAAACATTTATGAGATCACCCCTCAGCCTCCTCTTCGCCGAGCTAAATAGACCCAGCTCCTTCAGCCTTTCCTCATAAGGGAGGAAATGGGTACAAGCTGCAGCACAGGAGGTTCCACAGAAGCATTAGGAAAAACTTTTTCACTGTAAGGGTGACAGAGAACTGGCACAGGCTGCCCAGGGATGTTGTGGAGTCTCCCTCGCTGGTGACATTCAAAACTTGCCTGGACGCGTTCCTGTGTGACTTATACTAGGTGATCCTCTTTGACAGGGGGGTTGGACTAGATGATCTCTCTAGTCCCTTCCGGCTCCTAACATTCTGTGATTCTGTGATTCTGTGAAATTCTTAATTCTAAAATTTGTTTCTACCTCATATCAAGCCAGCCCACTGAAATTCAGGGCTATAATTTTCCTAAGGAGCAGTGTCAAGTTGATTTATGCTCTTAGCACCATGGAAAAGAAAAAAAAAACAACTCTCTCTCTTTACCACCAAAAATGTAAATGAATTTGCCTTGTGATTCTCATATAAGTTTATCTGTATTTTCTTCCTGACATAAATCATTGATTTGCATTTGAATTGTGGAATGGAGAAAAATAATATATTCATTCATAATACTAAATTTCCACTTGGGAATTACTTTGAAATTTACTACTTAGAAGTGGCTATTCTCAACTATTTTTTCTATATAATTTTTCCTGGTCAGATTCATATTTTAAAGGATACTTTCTTATTGATTTAATTTAAATTAGAATTAGATCTAAGACAAGAATTTTTTCTTGAAGCAGTGACATAGTCCTCCTTGGACATAATAACCAAATATGCAGAAAGTTATGTTGAGAGCATGACAGTTAGATTTCCTTGATGCCTTCTATATTTTTTTAGATGTTGTGGCCTCACAGAAAGCTGTACAAATAAGTTTAATAAGTTTAAATGTTATAATAAGTTTATGTAAGTTTATAAATGTTATAACAAGTTTAAATGTTTAAATGTATCATGCAGTGACACTAAATCTCTTAGAGTGGCAAGCATGTGAAAATGTATTTATACAAATAAGAATAAATAATGGTACTTAAAACAAGAATGTTTACTACATCTAGTGCTAACAACTAATCAATCTCCATTTAAAGGCTTAATATAAAGAAAAGCAGAAGTTTACCATATGAAAACAGATGCTGGTAATTAATTTGCAAATCTTTTGAAAGATTTGCAAGGAAATCAAACCCAACAATGCAAAATAACATTTAATGTACATGAACTTATATCTTCACCCATTACTTCACACTACTTCATGATATGTTGAGCTTTACAACTCTTGCTGACAAGATTTTGGTCCTATATTCAGACAAGAAATAATTCAGCATAAAGATGGCAAGATGACTTTAATATTCACAGTCTCTTAGTGATCCCAGCAGAAGGCCGCTGTAGATCTGTACCTGAGTGTAAAGACACTCTCTTAAAGGCCTCTGGCCTCAAGCTTTGCCCAGTGGGTTCGCTGTGGAAAAATGGGACATTTGGTGCAGCATCTGCCATACAAGTATTGGTTCCTCTTTGTGCAGATATGAAACTTCAGGCAGCAAAACCCAATCCTATATCTGATCCCACTGCCTCCTAAGTTATTTTTTGTCCTGTGTATAGTTACTAGTGAGACTGAATAGAGACTGGTTTGGTGAGCTTTGAGCTGAGCCCAGTCCCCACTCCTGTCCACAGGTATGTTAGATCTGGTACAAATTGTTCATTTGCAAGTACATATTTGCAAATATATATTTTGCAAATATATTTACATATGCAGTTTCTACATCTGTATGTACACATATTCTGAACACAGTTAAGCAAACATGTTGTAACCAGATTCACGTATGTAGGCCAAAATATAAACAAATACTTGGTGATAATTTGTTTTAAATATACAGCAAAATATGATAATGGCATTGTGTATGAAAAGAATTAAGTAGTGGGTAGAAGAAAAAACCACAGAAAATAATCCAAGTAATTCTGTGTGTTAGGTCACAGTTCTAGGTTGCTGTATGTTGTAAATTCATGAGGGGGAGGAATTCAGTGACAGGCCAAAGTCTTTAGGCTTTAATTAATGTCACGGGGATGATATATCTGCAGTGCACTCATTGCATTTCATACAAATGACTACCCAAGTCACCTTTGTTATCTACTAACTGCTCTGTGGGAAGAAACAAAACAGTCACAGACATGGCATTACAATCCAAAAGAAAAGGTCTTAGACCATCATTTTAAAAGATATCTAAAGTGATTAAAATGTTTAAATTCCAAAGGATTTCCATAAAATTTAAGTAACATCTTTCAGTTGTACCGAAAACCTCAGCTTCAATACTTGCTTTCTTCTAGGCTGTCAGTTTAAGAAATCAAGGGTAATAATGGTGCTGATGTTCCACTCTGATTTCTAATGGTCCTATTAAAATTGCATTGGTATTTATTTTAAGAAATTTGGGGTAATATATGCCCCTCTATAGACTTTAGCTGTCAGGTATCTTCCTCTTTCCATCACTGACCTGAACACCTAGCTAAGAAAACATATCTCATTGGCTTTTGTGTTTGTAAATTATTTTTATTAACAACACTTAAACTCTTAGAAAGAAATAGATGACTTTTTTTTTTTCTGTGAATAGTGCTCCACAAGGCATAACTGGTGTTTTCAGCAGAGTTTTTTATAAATTGTGAGAACTTGTGAAAGCCATGCAATTTCAGGACAGACTGAACTCAAGCTGATCTTGAGATCAAAGATGGTATGCCAGATCTCTACAGGAACTGGAACTATCAGCGATCAACTGGAATAAGCCTATCATGTTCCTATTTGCCCTATTCTTGATTAAAAAAAAAACAACAACAAATACAAAAACCCCACAAAAACTCCCCAACAAACAAACAAACAGAAAACTAAATTCAGTACTATCCCATTGTTCCAGTTGGATAATGTGTAGCTGTTTCAGGTACGTGTTACTTGAAATTTCTGTTTCTCTCTGAAGCCAGACTTTCACCAATGCCAGTTGTTGCAGCGAAGCAAAGCCAGTCCAACGTGGAGGTGGTGGAGCCACGCATGGTGATGTGCAGGTGAGACACCACAGTCTCCACTCCCCTCACCTGCAGAACAGCTGAATGTGGTAGCTGTGAACAGCTGAACCATTCTGGTCTAGGCACTGCTTGGAGAAAACTGCAGCAGCTCAAGAGCTGCTTTCCAGCCCAGCCAGCTGTGCTGCGGAAGCTGCTCCTGTCAGGAAAAAGGAAGAGCTGCAGCTGGGTCTGCCTGTGACATCTCTTATCCCAGACAGGCCAGCACAGTCAGGTCCACACCCTCCTCTATGACAAATGCTCATCCATATTTGTCAGGAGGTGTCCTGTTTGTCCTGTTTAGATCTGAGCATCATCATGTGCGATATCCCATTGAATTGCACAGATTTTCTGTTTAATTATTTAATCAATATGTTCATCCAGCACTATATGTGACTCAAAACATAAGCCACTGATCATACTACTCACAGAAATGTATTTCACATATCCAGTATAGCCTAACATTAATGATAAGTTCTCTCTGGATAGTAGTCAAAGGGGCCAGGGTGGGGTTACAGCACCAGCCAGAAGGCTGAGAGGTTCAGAAGCAGTAATTCTTATTGCTACAAATTTTTCAAGGCACTCTAGCCTAAGATTAGTGGCCTGCCTCATAGTCCTTAGTTATCATGTCTGTACTGAATGTTAACCCTACAGGAGGTGGAGATTTTATTACAGTTTATGTTCAGGTTGTTCTAAATCCAAGCTGAGGTCCTAAAAGTTTGCTGCTACAAAGCAAATAGATACTAATAGTTTTAAAATCAGGATCAAAAATGTTGCATTCCTTTGTGTATGTGCCACAAGGTGAGGATATACTGCATCATTGAGTATGTAATGAAGGATTTGTCAGAAGACTGTACATTGCTTTGAAATAGCAGAGCCACAGGTTTATCCTGCACACCAGTGCAGGAAGGAAATTCATACTTCACATAAAACCTATTAATCAATGAACTTCACCAGCACATTATTATACTCCATGTCTCTAAAAAGTATTCCAGTCACTCAATTTCTTGACCTAGCATTCATTGTCAGTGAAATAAAAGCTAGGCCAGATTTAGTAAGGTCATCCTTGTACTTATTGTTTAAATTACCATGATCTAGTGTAGTCCCGGTTCTGCAACACTTCCTGTATCAGGTCCTTTTTCACCCAGTGCAAAAACAGAACAGTGCGTTCTGTCTATAGGGGCTGACAGTTGTAGCCAAATACAGAAGATAAGAGGGGGTCAGATGACCAGGTACCAGGGAACAGGGAGATAAGGGTGGTCAGCATGATAAGCAGTCCACTTGTTGCCAATTGCTCACAAGCTTTTAAGCATCACTGTTTTCCTTGCTGAAGAACACAAAGTGCTGCAGGAGTGATCTAAGAGATGATAATGAGGTATTTTTGTCAACACTTGAGGAGGGGGAAGGGTTGTCTGAGAAATATAGGTTCCTGCTTGAAAATATAACAAGTGAGCAAAGGAAACTGGCACCAGAGGCAACCTGGGAGTCAATGGCTTGAGATGTCCCGAGAATAAGAGGAAAGGAGGAAAGCAAGGAAAAGAAAACCAACCCTTTCTGTTCAATGCAATGGAGAGATTATCCTGCTCAAGTGTTGAGAACTCACTTGTGTTATCATGATATCTGAGGAAGGTGGAACTGATAAACTGAGAAGGCTGGGATAGATTTAGAGAACGAAAGCCTGACACCAAGCACTGTTCCAAGATGACAGCAGGTGTCTATTTGTAACCACAACCTCTTTAAGGTTTTATAACATGGGAATGTGAGAGTATATTCCCCAGTCTCTTAAATCTTAAAAATTTAAAAGACCCAATGTGGAGCTGCTGCTGACTCTCTAGTTGACAGAATTCCCTTTTCTGTAGGAAGATCTTTATTTCTAAAGCAAGGCACATAACCTTTTAAGTATGTGACATTCAACACAGAAAGTGCCTCAACAGACAAGCCTTGGAAGTTAACTACAATTTCAAATGCAGATGCAGGATGACAAAAGGAATTTGTTTCAACAGTGGTTCATCTCTCTCTTGGGTACCTCATCCCCTATGCCACGTTTTCACTCTATTTTAAACCTAGAACTGAACTCCATGCTTAAAATATCTTGTGGTCTCCAAGTTCAGAAAGACCTAACTGAAGGCAGCAGTGCCCCCAGGCTAGATACTGGTGTGGATACCACCTGATGGGGTGGGATGCAGTGTGCATAGGAAGCAATCTGCACCACACAACCCAAAGCACCTCTTCAAAAAAGATTTTTCCAAGTGTCCCTCACACTGTGGTCATACACTGTGTTGTGACATGGTGGTCTTTACAACAACCCCTACTTAAGGAATGCCCTCTTGCTTCCTTGCTGCTGAATGGTGTCCCCTCATGCCCCTCATAAGCATGAGACCCCTTGACACTATCAACTTGCTTGCACAGCTGCACTAGGAAGCAGATCGCCAAGTCATATTTATGAGCCTGTTCACAGAAGTTTTTGCAAGGTCCACTTGAGGGCATAAAGAAAAGGGATTCTCTTCTCTTCTCTTCTCTTCTCTTCTCTTCTCTTCTCTTCTCTTCTCTTCTCTTCTCTTCTCTTCTCTTCTCTTCTCTTCTCTTCAGAATTAAAAAAAACCAAACAACCCAACATAAAAGCATTCACTCATCTTTTTCAAGAAGCATAAAGCTTATATTACCACTTCTACCTGCTGAAAAGAAAGGAAATAATATGTGCAGTGGCATCTAAGTTAAGAGTTTTTCACTTTCCCATACTCTGAAGTGAGGAGGTGCACAAGAAGCTGGGAGGGAACATGACTGGGATACCTCACCCAAACTCGTCAAAGGAGTATTATGTACCATAAGATGTCATACTCAGTATAAAACCCCAGGGAGTTGTTCAGGAGTGGAGGATCGCTTCACTTGTCTTTTCCTGAGTTTTATTTCTCTCCCTTTTTGTCATATTCTTTCCTCCCCCTGTCCCCTCCCCTCCCTTCTCCTCTCCTCCCCTCTCCTCCCCTCTCCTCCCCTCTCCTCCCCTCTCCTCTCTCCAAGAATCAAAGGAACAGAATGGGCCTATATTTGGGCGTGAGTATCTTAGAGCCATGACTAAGGCTGTAATAACTTCACCTTGCTACATGCAGCGACTGTGACTGTAACATCAATGAAATTATCAGCCATCAAGTATATGCCAAACGAGGTCTAAAATAGACCTTTGTTAGTTGGGTGGAATTAAGCAGTTGAATACAAGAACAAAGATTTTCTGTCTCAGGAAGGAACTAGATCTGAGCCAAAAATTTGACGGACATAAAGTTTTACTACTGACTTCAACTAAAGTTGTCACCACCCTTAGGATGACCATGTAGGCGACTAAAGCCGTTTGCAGCCACAGCCCACACAGTCTCTTCACACCTAGGTTGCCACAGACATCTAGAACTGGAAACATCTCCCATTCTGAGAAAGGCTAACATGCTCCAGCAGCACTTAACTGCCAGACACAGTCAACACGAGGCTGAAGGAACCAGAGATGGGTCTAATTTTTTCTGCATAATTTTTTACCACTGGAAAAAACACATAGGAGGTTACTGTCCTAGATTCAGACCTCTCTGCATTCAGAGGCTATCCAAACCTATTTGGCCTCTGATACAAGGTTATAAACTTCTGAACAAAGGGTATTCCCAAGATGCTCTCAGATCCATCAGGAAAGTAGGAGAGTAAGAAAGTCAGTGCTATATTGTTTGTCTTTAAGCTAGCAACAATATTCTACCAGCCACCAGTTGCAAGTAAGAAAGCTCAAAATGGTCTTTGACTTTCAGTGATCAAAATACTGATGTATCCATGCAAATTCTGCTTCAGAAAAACTGGAAAATAGGACATCTAAAATGTTAAATAACATGAAAAATATATCTATTTCTCAAAGACACATTCCATACAGCATATAGTGACAGGAAACTTCTGACATGTACTAGGCAGAAGAACTTCCTTTTGAGGCATTTGGTGTTTTAGAGAATAGGTAAAGCAAATTTATGTGAAAATGGGAAAGATGCTGAAGAGGGAAAAGAACCTTTATGTACACATGATAGCGGAGAGAGAGAGAGAAAAGTATGTGTGTATGTACACATATGATCATCAAATTTTAGCCATCCCTGGCTGTGAAGGAGAAGGACATACAACTGTGGAACTCAAATGTGTTGTTCCTTTGAATCCCAGTCCACATCACTCGTACCGCACCTGAACCAAGTGCCATATATAATAAAGAACGTGTTTCTTCAATAAGTTAACCTTTTCTTTAACATGTTAACAGTTGATTTTCTTTACTTCCTTTCATTTCTATCCAACTCCATGGAACTATCTACTTCCTAACTTGAATTCTCTAAAATTGTGCCAGATGTGTTACAGATTTTTACCTTAGCATATCATGATAGGATCTTTCCAGCCAATGAAAACACACAGTCAACAAAGCCCTTTCCCCTTCATTTCCTGAGCTACTGGCAAAAGCAATTTCATTTTCAGGATGTGAACATTATTATTTCTGGCAAAGAAAATAACAATTCATCATGGAAACGATGATAACGTATCAGCAAAAAAAAAATGTTTTGATTGTGGTTGCTATCTACAAACACAAATTTATATGTAGCATTTTGCAAATTAAGGCACACTTTCAAGGAGAGGAACAATAAAATAGTTGCTGAAGAAGTATGTCAATAATGGGACAAAATGCAACCCAAATTAACCAGAAAACTATATTTTATCCAAACACATTAAACTAACATGAAGACTGCTCAATTTTACACTTAATGACTGGTTTGGGGTTATATGGTGAAGTTTCCTAATATAAATGTATACATATATTATTACATTGGCTGGCAGTTGAGTGGCGCACAGTTGAGTTGCTCAGCAGACTGGAAAGAATATCTACATGGAGACTTACAGTGAGAGAGAGACTTCACTGCAAGATTTGAGCTAGCAATCTAGTTGCACTTCATTCACATGGACTTCGCTGAAAGGTTCAAACTAGCAGTTTATTAGAACTTCACTTAGAGGTCCAATATGTCACTACTGCAGATTTTATGCATACAATGGAAGAATGCACTACTGCTATTTTAGAAAGAAACAACAATCAGTACTACTCAGTATATGCATCAATGAACTGGATGAGGGAATAGAGCACACTGTCAACAAGTTTGCTGATGACACAAAGCCAGGAGGAGTCGTTGACACACCAGAAGGCTGTGCTGCCATTCAGAGAGACTTAGACAAGCTGGAGAGTTGAGCAGGGAGAAATTTTATGAAATACAACAAGGGCAAGTGTAGAGTCTTGCACCTGGGAAAGAATAACCCCATGTGTCAGTATAGGCTGGGGACTGACCTGCTGGAGAGCAGCGTAGGGGAAAGGGACCTGGGGGTTCTGGTGGACAGCAGGATGCCCATGAGCCAGCAATGTGCCCTCGTGGCCATGAAGGCCAATGGCATCCTGGGGTGGATTAGAAGGGGAGTAGCTAGTAGGTTGAGAGATGTTCTCCTCCTCCTCTACTCTGGCCTGGTGAGGCCACATCTGGAATATTGTGTCCAATTCTGTGACCCTCATTTCTAAAAGGACAAGGAACTCCTTGAGAGAGCCACAAAGATGATGAAGGGAGTGGAACATCTCCTTTATGAGGAAAGGCTGAAGGACCTGGGTCTTCTTAGCTTGGAGGAGACTGAGCGGTGACCTTGTTAATGTTTATAATCATGTCAAGGGTGAGCACCAGGAGGTTGGAGCCAGGCTCTTCTCAGTGATGTCCAATGATAGTACAAGGGGCGATGGGTGAAAGCTGGAGCACAGGAGGTTCCACAAAAGCATTAGGAAAACCTTTTTCACTGTGAGGGTGACAGAGCACTGGCACAGGCTGCCCAGGGAGGTTGTGGATTCCCCTTCTCTGGAGATATCCAAAACTTGTCTGGACGCGTTCCTGTGTGACCTACTGTAGGTGATCCTACTTTGGCAGGAGAGTTGGACTAAATGATCTTTCAAGGTCCCTTCTAACCCCTAACATTCTGTGATTCTGTTTAAGCAGTAAACAGGATACACTGTTACGAAACAGTGATTCCTAGAAAATGTACTAGTACAAATTTAAGAAGCGCTCAAGTTAGTAACAATAACAATCTTAAAGTATGCTAGACATGGCTTAGTCACTCACTCTCTCACAGGTAAGGTTCTCCATCCTAGGGAAAATGTCCTTATCCAACATCTCGAATAAGAGGGGAAGAATCTCCTACAATCTAGCTCTATGGTTGGAAAAACTTCTCCCAAATCTACCCAAAATTTTACAGTTTTTATCCCGTAAGGATGGGATGGGGGGCCTAAGTTTGCTAATTTTGTGATGGCTAACACACCAACTATTTACTCAATCAAATTAACATATCTTGCACATAAATTATCTCCTTGTCCAAATTTAACATATCTCAAGAATAAGTAGTGGTGAAAATGAGACTCAGGGTAAAATATTTCCTATCTGCGTTTTGGTTCCATTGAGGCTTTGGTCCTTTGTCTGCTGTTCCATTTTGGATAACTTGGGCTAGGTCATTTTTCACAACCCCTCCTTGGGTCCACTCAGTGAAGGGTCTGTCAGGGCAAGATAAAGCTGAGCTGAATTAACACCTCCCTACATCTCGCCTTTGTTCACTAAAACCTGTTCTGCAGGTATCTGCACACTCACTCACCACAGACTCCTGCTCCTTTAATATTTCAGGTCAGAAGCCTATCGGAGCACACACATGAAGCAGACATCCAAATTTTCTTCTACAGAAAGCAGGAAGCAAAACTTTTGCAGAACGGTTTGTGAAAGTCTGTGTGTCATCCTCAACTGGGGTAAAGATACAGCTGAAACTCACTCTAGGGCTGAGAGATTTGGAAGTATCTGGTTTCCACTATCTTGAAACTGCCTGAAAAGGCTTTTAAACTCTTAAATACAGCATTGTTAGGAAAACTTGCTCTTCCAAAACCTGTAAATAGCAAGAAAACTAAGTAAGCAAGATGTTTAAAAAAAAGAAAAAAAGTATTAATGCTTCCATTCTTTCAGTTCCGGCTAATCATAATAATGAAACTATTATCCAGGAGCTCTGATTATATTAAAAACAATTAAAAATTACTAGACAGCATTTAAATTTACCAACTCCTTGATAAAATAAACAGAAATTGCAGTTGAGATATTTTTTTCATATTATTTTTAAATGTCTCAAATTCTGCTTTTTCCCTGGGAATATTCTGTTGCTTTTGTATTACCTAACACTTTCTGTTTTCTCACAGATGTTAAACAAAGCCTTTCAGAGCATTTAATTATGGTCCTTTCAATCCTGTTAGATAAGTTCCTTCTGAAATGTTAGTGAGCTTTAATTACAGAATGAAAAGTTGCGAAACTTGTGAAAGTTTATGTGTAATCTGGACAGGAAGTTAAACAATTGTGCTTTTATTTTTATTAGCAAACCTTTACCTTTCTTTCCATCTCTCTGACTTACGGTGCTGCGTACTCTTTCTTTGTAACATAGAAATGAAAGCACAACTGAATTAATGGATTTCCTATTTCTAGACCACTTCATGTTATACAGAGAAAAATAATATTTTTAATCTAGGGTGTTCTTGTTTTGTTTTGACCTGAGGCAAACAAAGAAAGAGCTTTTTAACCTGAATCTAGTATTATACAATTCTTTCAATGAATGACAGACCTTAACCTTAATGCTTGAAAAAATTTTTGGAATGCAAACTTTTATCTTCTCTTGTTCCATACCATTTTCATTCTCTTTTGTTGATTCCAGCACCTAAATAACTCTACTCATTTCTGATTCTTTCAGAGTATGCTTAGAAATCACTGATAGCACCAACAGTTAGTCCAGCAACAAATCATTAAGGAGCTGAACATTCATGTTGAATAATATCACCCTAAGCAAATTCCAGTTCAAACAAAATATTAGAGATATAAAGAAATATTTCTGCCCCTAAAAGGCTGATGTTTCCAGCACTGAAATTCAAACTATGAGTTGCAGAGTTACATCCTCAACAGTCTGTGGCAAGAGTTGGACATCTCAGAAAGAGACCCAAAAGAGTCACCACCTCCAACATCAAGTTGGCTAATGCTGGTACAAGCAATGTATTGATGCTTAGAACTGGACAACTACATATCTGTGTCTAAGCAGTCATGTTTTAAAAATTGCTGCTCTTTGGCTCTTTGACCTTTCATTCAGAGGCTTCTCCCCTCATCTGCATTCTCCTCCCATCTGCTAAAAGAAGGCACCTACATATTTCATTTCGAAAAACTGAGCCATGCTCACCAAACTCTCTGAAAACACAAAATAATGAGTTAAGATTACCTTCTTCTACCACAGTAGTGTTGTTAAAGCCATTAGCTAGAATATGGAAGAACATTTCAGTCCTGTGCTAGATAAATTATTTCATCTGACTTAAAAGCACTCAACTCACAAATTTTTTCTGCCTCAAAGACCGCACAAAAACAGCGAGTCACAAGACAGTTCGTTACAGTTAAAAAGCAATACTGGGGAAAACCATCCAAAGCTATTCTGTAATTCTTCCTTATACTAAGTTGTGAAGTACTTCACAAGAAGTTTCAATGATTGCATGCCAGGCTTTCAACTAACCAGAATGAATTAATTTTATGTTAATTTTTTGAAAGGAGGAAAAAGACTTACAGTAGTTATGATTATATTGCAAAGGCCAACTTCAAAAGGTGACTTAGAAATACCAAGCTGAACCACAGGAATACTATTTATGAGCTTTGACTGGCTGGACATGCTCAGTTCTTAGAGAACTTTCAGATTTATGAGAATGAAATCAATATGATGGAATAAATGTAGAAAATCCATTAAGAAAATGAATCTAACAACTGTTCTCAAGCACACATTGCTTTTATTCCTGTTTAACTATTTATTATACAAACAATTTTTAGAGCAGTTTTTATATCAATATTTATGCATATACATTTAGAAATAGGTGATATTGACTTGAAAAAAGTACAAAAGTACAAGATAGTGTTTTCTGATTAATACAGTAGAAGCCCAGATGGCAAAAGGTGTAGATTCCCACTATAAAAAATTACTGAGTCTTTACTACAATTTTTGACTGAAATTGTTTTAGATTTTTTTTAGGGGGAAAAAAAAAGAAGCAAAATAGAAAGAGATATCTATTATTACCTACGTTTTTTATGTCTAAGGTACAAAGATGTAGTATCAGGGAACTAACTAGTTGCATTACTGGTTCAAGTTTTACTGTAGTTATTATGCTCAAAAATATCTTTAGTAGTATTAAGGTATCTTCCATACTATGCCTCCTAGAGATTTAAAAATACTAAGAAGCAAATACTTATAAAATCTCCAATTAACAGATTGTGAAATGGTATAAAGTCTAGAAACTTGCAAGTGTTTAACAAGTCTATGAGCTGATGTAGTAGTCAGAAAGAATCCACTGAGGTTTTTTTACCATTATGTATGTCAAAGAGAAGGAAGGAAAATCCCCAAACCCAGGTCAGGAAGACAAAATAAATTCAAAGACTCAGGGATATTGTAGCCTTGAAGACAGAAACTAACCTGGGAAAAGCATGTATAACTTAGCATTAAGCAGCATATGGGTAAAATACTGGCTAATTAAGAGCTGAGCTAATGAAACAACAAGTCCATGAAAGATGGAATAATGTGCTGAAAGTTTAATTAAGGCATTAGAGTTGTAGACATAAACAATTACAAACTAAGACCAGAGCCACTGAGAAATCCTCGTTTAACTCTCCTTGATCAATTGCCAGGTACAGAGCTACGAATCCAAGCATTGCACAGCTCCCACTGACGGTGGGTGATGTGATCCATGCACGCTGGTGCAAGGCCAACTCATACCCAAATTAGGCAGAAAATCAAAGTCAAGACAGTGTTGTAATCTGTTGCAGATGTCACACTTGCCCTACTTGAAAAGCAAGAGTGTCCAGTGAAGGAGCTGTGAACTAAGCACAAAGCAAGAATATATAGAAATCTGGGAGTCTCAAAGGCAACAGCCAAGACTAGAAAGGATTAGAAGATATAACTTAAAAGTAAATGAATGAGAAGCTGAAACACAATCTAATTCATCAGTTTAATATAGTGTGGGAGATACAGCAACATAGTGCACCACAATGAGTAAAAATGCAATAAACAAATCCTAGAAAAACCACCAAAACCAAAATGCACAGGCTCATTAGAAACAGGTGTATGAGGGAGGAAATCAAAAGACTCTTTGTGAGAAAGTAACATAATTTTGCAATTAGAAAAAGCTGTATAAATCCAAATTTTCAGCTGGTGTACAACCGCCCCTGTTCAGAGTTTTTTCCCTTACTTATATCAGATGAGATTTACTTGGAACAAGCCGAGGGTAAGGTGGGGTTGATGTTTTGGGTTTTTTTAACCTTCTATCTCAACTCCACCACATGGTATGTTTTTCTGTAAAATTCACACCATACAGGTTGAACCTAAGGCACTGGAGACTAAAGCATAGTAAACTGGTTTTAAAGAGAGGAAATTTTACAACAAGAGAATACTTACAATTAAACCAATCTTGCTATTTAAATTCTCATAATTAGAAAGGTCTCATCAAACTTGAGTTCACATTGCCCTAATGGGAATAATTGACAATCAAAAAATAGAATCCTTGTTGTTGCTAAGCATCAGTATATGTTGCAGACTCCTGTGAGATCCTCAGGCCGTCCACATTAGAGATCAAATGAGAGCAAGCCATGGTCCTTTCTGGAATACACATACAGATTTCCTTCCCAAGGTAACAGGTTCACTGCACATCCCTGTTAGTGGCTGGAATGAGGTCAGAATGTATGCGGTATACCCTAACCAGTTCTTCAGGAACACTCCTAGGCCAAACACTTCAGATAGTAACAAAGTTTTCCTAGATTTGCACTAATGTAACAGAAATCAAAATTCATCTCCTGTTATTTTCTCCATGATTAGCAGAAATCCTAAACTTACTACCTTGGAGAAAAGAGAATATAGTCACCCTATGGCCAGTGGCACACAATTACTCAATCTGTAAAGTGTCGTTTTGTTGAGAGCTGACAGTCATTCAGCTCTGCCTTTGCACAGCACCTAGAAGAGTGGATCTCTTAGTAAGAATTGCTCTAAGAGGAAGTGTGTTACACTTGTATACATGCAGCTCTCCATGTGACTGAAAGGGGAATTTGCATCTTTCCCTTTTAACTCCTGCCCAGCACAACCTTTTCCTTCTGCCAACTGTCAACATCTTATTGCTGTGTGACTTTCAGTTGGCCATATTCCAACTGCACTGGCATGAGCCCAGTAATCTGCTCTGACAAATACAAGTTGCAGCACAATTCAACCCTGAACAGTGGTTCTTGGTACTTTCCAAATGCAGGTATTAACAATTATTTCTCCAATTATTCAATTCCCCTGTCTGTAACGCATTTTGGAAGTTTCTCTACTTTTTCCTAAGGCATAATGTCCTTGTTTGACTGAATTTTCTGCCTGGTTAAAGCCACAAATGTTATGTATTTACATTGCTTTATTCACAGCTAACAACAGATTCGGTATTATCCACTTCCTGCTCAGAGTCAGGGAAACACAACCCGAGTATGTACAACTACTCTACTCCAGTGAACTCAACAGAAGAAAGAGAATTTATGCCATCCAAAGTTTTGCTGATGTGTAAATCTGAATCCAGCAGCAAAATGCATCACAAGAGCAACAACTACAAGAGCAAACACTTTCCAATGTTATTAGGAGTGCTTTTTGTTAAATTATAACCTTTCCCACTTTCTTTTTTTTCTCTGGAAGGATAGGGTGCAGTCAAAGAATACTATGTGGTGGTTAATTTTTGCTAGTTTCAGTGAATTGCAACATGGTACGGTTCAACCTTCAAATTAGTCACTCTCTGATAATCGACAAACCACAGTCTTTCCTATAGTGACAGTAATACTCTTTTATTAAGATGACCCCTACAATCAGAGGCAGACAGAAGATAAAGATGCAGACCAGTTGCAGTTGTCTGTCCAAACCTTCTAAATGCTCATCTGTACCTGATAAAACAGAAATCTGAAAACAAGAAACTACCATCCAGGGAAGTACAGATTGGGGGGAGGGGGAGGAGTGTCTTCTCCCCCTCCAAAAAATAATAACAATTTGTAACTCTTCTCAAATACACTGTTTCACTAATTTTGTCTTCATAATAATTTCAAAATCATGGGCTGTATTTAATCTTGCTATGTGCGATGCTCTGTAAATTAACTGTTACAGTAATTTACATCTAAGTCCATCTATGTCAATGAGTTGCTGAGGCACCACTGTTGCATTATTGCAGTTGTGCTACTTGTTTATTATGGCTTGGCCTGCATGCAGCACTAATTCTACACCTTAAAATATGCCTACTTTGCTATAGCAGCTAACATAGATCAATTGCATGACATATGGTATATTACTTATCTGCAGATAATATAATACAGATCTGTATTATATAAACCAGCAAGACAGTGCTACAAAGCCTGTATTTGCTAAGTCTCATGCCAGATTTTTGTTAGTTCTTAGCTTTTTCTTGCCTGTATTACTGGGAAAAAAAAAGCTCTAAAATGACAAAGTATGCAAATCTGTAGTATTTCTATATGTAAATTTCTTACAGTGAGACTGAGAGACAGACAAAAAGAAAGGAGCAACTACATTTTATGTCCCAGTCTAAGGATACTAGAAATAAATAAGGCTATCATAATTGCTTTCATTTACAATGATAGAAGTGAGATATGAACTTGGTGTAGCTGTTGGCAGGTTTGGCTCAGAATGTTTGCAGAGGCATGTGCCCATTAGCTGAAAAGGCTTACAAAGTGCTTGTGTATACACTGTGGCTAGTGCAGTGTTTATCAGCATGAAAAATTGAAGATTTATTCATTCTTGTATCTGAAAAAGTTCCTTATTTCTTTTGTAACAAAAAGATTTGTTGCACGTCATGAAGACTTTCAGAATTACGGAGAAAACTCAATTCTGGGAAACTGCTAAAGATCTAACTATAAAGGAAGTACACAAACGTGCCACCAAGAAACATTTATTCTTTGATTTTTGTGAGAGATTATGACTAATGCAAATTAAACAGTGTGGCACCATGACATTTCAATGTATAAAAAACTCAGAACATATTACTACTTACATTACACACAGAAACAACAGCTTTGAGCAACCTGGTCTAGTGGAAGATGTCCCTACCCATGGCTGGGGGGTTGGAACTAGACAATCTTGAAGGTGTCTTCCAATTCAAACCTTTCTATGATTCTATGTAAGGCCGTAAATGTAAGACTGTAGAGTCAAGTACTGCAACAAGAGGCAACCTGATCATTTTGCTCTCTTATTATACCCTTTACAACAGCGTTTAGTAACGTGAACAGCAGACAGTCTCCTAAAAGAACTACTTCTCACAAGAAGCATGAGAATGTTGGTGCTTCTTCAGAAAGCTTTGCCCATTTCTGTTTGCATAAAAACAGGCAAACACTGACATGTTCTTCTGGTGTTCATTATTATGTAGGTGGGTATTGCTGTGTTCTTAACTGTACTGAGTGGAGAATTACTTTCCTCCACAGCTTGTTGTGCTGTTCTCATGATATTCTTAGATCTGTTTTTGAAGTATAGTGAGAAAAAGTGTTCTCTTCTGCTCTAGGGATGTCACATATCCTATCCAGTCACCATGCAGGAGTTACATGAGCTTAAAGTGTGCTCAGTCCAAGGGGTGTCTTCAAACCACTTCACTGTCCTTGGCTCTTCACAGCACACAAGAAACTAAACTCTTCTTACATTCTTGGAAATTAACAAAAGCAAGATCATTTTCCACAAATGGTAAACATTTATATCTATTACCATGACAAATATCCTGAATAATTAAAATTGATTGAAAGCATGTAAACTTCTCAACAAACAAGTACAGAGATTTTTTTTTTGTCTGACACAAAGAAACAACAGTATTTTTCCTTAACTTCATTCTTAGAAATGGCCAAATAATTAAAAAAATTAATTTCTGAAGTCAAATATTTAGTGTGACAAGTATATGCCCAAACAGTTTAAATTTAGCAAAGTTATACACTGCTATAAACATGGCCTTGAAACATAAATGCATTCATTTTGATAAATATATTTACGCTGTAGGCTATAAAAGGGCTAAGGCATGAATTGGATTTGAGATTATCTACAAACCTGTAAATAGCATTGAAAATAAATGGGTTTTTTTATGTATGTTTATGATAGAATATCATATCTCTTCCTATAATTTTTCTTAGGGAAAATAGCCTATTTTATATCTATGACATACATAGATATACCTGTGTGGTTTAAGGACTGAATTAGCTTTTTCATGGGAGGGTATCTAATGTGGCACAGTCCCCATCCCATGTTCTACAGCCCCCTCCTCCTCTCTGTTATAACAATCTGTGACCAGGAAAAAAAAAAGGGACATAATTGCAGTATTTCTTCTCAGAGTGGAGTTGTTTACATTTGCTGTGACAGGTAGATGGTGCCTGGTTCTTTCTAAAGAAAATGTCTACTGATGGACTGCGATGAAGGAGCACAAGAGAGGAACTGCTCAAAGAAAAGGAAGCGATGCATAAAAGAAGAGCAGGGACTAGCAGTGAATAACCATTTTTTCCCCTGATAACCTTCTCTTTTTTTAAGTCAATACATCAAAATCTCCATTCAGGACAAATCTCTTACTATATATTAAAAATTCAACATGTAGTACTAATTTTGGAATTTAGGTATTTGTGGATAAATGTCACTTCTTCACATTCCTTGAAGAGATAGTGGTTTTCAATTTTTTTTCCTAGTTTTATAATTCTGTATGGATTTTTCTCACTCATACATTAGTACATTTTGAACTTGCAAAAAATTACTTACAGTATAAAAGAAGTCAAACTGTAATTGCTAGATGGCACCATCCTGCCCTTTGGAAGTTAAATCAAGACAGCATGTGATTTTTTTTCCTTACCTTCTTTCAACACATGAGCCAGGAGCAGACAGTCAGTTGCAACAGTGATGATTACAAATGACAACTTGTAGCTTGTGTTATCACAGCCACTGTATACAGTAATTCCGCCAACAATGTATTTTGCTAACAACTATATGGATTCAGGGAAATTTGTTTTTCATGGAGGAAATCAACTGCAGACACATTATCACAGTATGCCTTTCCCAGGATCCATATCGAACAAACAGACTAAATGCGATGTTAGTTTAAAAGGTCTTTGGCAGACACTGGGTGAAAACTTGGCCCCTTCAAAGTTGGTGACAAAACGTGCATAGATGTTAGCGAGGCTGAGGCTTTTATAATTACTCATATAGCTACTGGACTATCAAATATTTTAAGTTTGGTTCAGCCTGTTCTCAATCCAAGTAAGAGAAATCTTTTCTCTCAATGGCTTTCTCTCTCAGTTATTTTAATCAGATAAATTACACCACAAGCTTGCAGTCAGGCAGCGATGTGGCAGGTTCTTGAGGGTGTCACGTGTGAACTTGGCTGAGTTTTCCTGAAGTAACTGTGAATTTTAAACTCGTCTCTTGAAGTACACAGTTCCCCTGGATAACATTTCAAATGTATTAGACAAGGGTCATTAAGGGACTGTTGCACATGACAATGATGGGCTTGTAGGATGTGAGTGATTAGATGGAATTGTCCAGTTTAATGCCTGGACAAAAACTTCAGATGTGTCTGGGTAAAGGCATGGCACAATCACATAAACTGAAATTCAAGGGACTTTAATTGGGTAAAATTGACATTCCCGCTCGGAAAACTAAAGAATGAGGAAATTAAAAGCAAGGAGACAATTCTTCCTATGTCTTAGCGGCACCCTTTTCCTCAAAGTGACAGATAGCAAGCAAGGACCCCCCTCGGCCTTAATCAACTATAGAAGAGTGGTACAAATTAGTCGTTCTACAATTTGCCCTGACACCTTAATGACAACTTCAGCTAAATTACCATCTAGCCAAAATAGCCTAGGTTCACAGGTTAAGTGTGCTGGTGTCATTAAGCTAAATATAAGCAATAAACATGATCAAACTCCATAAATAACAAAGGCTGAGACAGGAACAGCTTTTGAAAACCAGAAATGGAAACAGAGTGAAAAAAAACCACACAAAGAGGGGAATTATTTATGTTACTGTGAAAGCTGAGGGCATAGCTCAGAAGGAAAGGTACACATTTGTATCTTGAAGACTTTTAACAACATTCTTACTAATTAGGGCAGCATTTTAAAAGCTTTGGGTCAGATTCTTCAGGTTCATTGATGTAAATCCTTCTGGAGCATTCTGGTCCTTCCTTGCTGACCATTGTCATGTTCTGTAGTTATTTGAAAGGTATTCAGTTAAGTAATCCTTCCCCAGCATACTGGATACCTCTCAACCATATATAAACAATGCTAAAAGCAAAGAGCACCAAAAGTTTTCAAAAGCACTAATTTTTCACTTCCAGTTGCTATTTTTGGTAAATATTTTCCTAAATTTACCAGACTATCAGCTCAAATGGAGGCTTTACAAAAACCCCATCATTGTTCAGCTTGTGAAATAAGTAAAAATCACTTTCAGTGAGTGACAGAAGAAAACTTTTCTATTACTCCAATGTCCAGAAGCATATTTATCTCTCTACTTTAGACCGCAGCCTCCTGTCAGTGGGATGTACATTCATGTGAACAGAATTCCAGGAAGTGACAAATCCAACCTGCTGCGTTGGATAACCATGTCAGCTGCAAATATTTTTATACAAAAAATACTGCAATGAAATATTACTAAATTAATATTCTTAGCAACTATTAGCAATTAGATAACTAATAGCAGAAAATTCACCTCTTTCATTCTATGTCCCTCAGCCTGCAGACTGAGGAATGCCCTCCACATATTCCTACAGCTTACACACTTTGGAGTTTTTCTTATGTAATTTTTCCAGGAAAATGTTATATTACAGTATCATTTACTGAAAGACAACATAGAATATCCTGGGAACTGTCATTTATATTTTCAAGTATGCAAGCAGTTTTCCTTGCAAATATCTTAAACAAACTCCAAACATAGTGTAATGGAAACTCCACGAATCCAGTTCTCCATCATGCAACACTTCTCAGTCACCTGTGAATCTGTGGTTCTCTTGACACTGGCTGTTACACCTCTTCCCCCCCACATGGGGACATTAGAAAGAAATCTAAAGCCAGAAAAGTCAGAACTGGTGACCTGGGCAGACTCACACCAGGGAAATCAGGGTGTGAGTTGTAGTCTCACATGAACAATAGCACTTCACATCCCTTTGTAGAAGTGTTAATGACTGTGCAAGGTTGCAAAAAGAGAGGATAATCAGATCTAAAATTGGAAATTCTCTTCCTCACATTCATTTTTTTTCCCTGATTCCCAGAGGAAGGCCACTCTCATTTCCTTGAAATGCAAAAATGCTTTTCTTATTTTTAAACTACCCATTGCCATCTAGGTCATGATATAGTGATGATTATCCAAAAATTTCCTCTTACTTTAGTAGCTTGAAATGAATTTAGCTCACTGTGCTGCACATGAACTCAGAGCAGCACACCGAGCGACAGGACATTTTCAAACAACCTTCATTCGCATGATTCATTTCCCTGATGTACTCATGTTTTACATGAGTACTAACGTACTCAGAACTTCCCTGCCAACAAGGATTGGCCTCTTGACTTACTTGTTTGGTGAGGGTATGTTCCCTTAGGCATTTACCTCATTATATCCAATTAGCAGTTACCACTTTACCAGCAGAATTCAATGCCTAACTGTGCTTTGCCAAATGATATTCTCTCTCTCTACCACACCGATATCACTGGCCTTTTCTGGCACAGCATCACAAATTTAGTCCTCACATTAATATCAAATGTACAGACTTGATATATGCATAGCAATACAGAAAAATACTTAACAGGCCTCATCATGCAAGCACCAGAGACAACCATACGATCCCCATGTGCCCCTGGTTTCCACAGTGCGTGCGTCCAAAATCAGTTTAGTTCTGAAGCCAAATATATAAAATGGCTGTAATAGTCCTCCTGATAATAGAAGGACCAGCATAGGACAATTCAAGAAAGAACAAAATAAGACAATACTCCCCATATACTGTGCAAGTTGACAAGTATATGCACAAGACTGCAGTGTTGCTCTTCTAGTTGTCTGGGACAAGAGAGCATTCCCAGCCCAGGGAGATCTTGTTTGAACCAGTGGCTTAGCACTTAGCCTGCTCTTTGTTAACATCTCCTGAGACTGAAAGAGTTACACCACTGTTGGAAAAGTTCTAGTTGAGAAATGAGCAGCTCGGAGCTATGTTCCATATGTACTTTGACAGAGCTGAGAGATGACTTTACAGGTCATCTGTTTTCCTCTGAACAGGTGGGTACAAGAGCAAGATGATACCATCACAGAACATCTGCTACATGTCACTGATTAACACTGACCATAACTTGCCAGAAACAATTAGCACTGTAGAATGAGTCATTTTACCTCAATGTTTTCCAAGGGTTAAGAAACCACACTTATCTAAAGGTACCTAAGTCAGGTCTAAATGAGTTAGTTTAAGCTGTAGTACAAAGGTAGCCATGTTAGCACAGTGTGACGCTTGCTTCTCGACATGGCTAATTAATCTGTACAGAGTGCAGCGATAACGCAGCTATATTGTTTCTGGCAGCAGCCCAGCATGGGCCTTCCCACAGCTCTGTTGTTCTTTCCTTCAGGAATGTCAGTCTCAAATCAGCAGCCACTTCCCCAGCAGGTCAAGAACTCATTAGTTTAAAGTGGAAGAAAACTCTGCTGACAATTGGGAAATACAATTGATTTTTTTTAGATTTTAAATATGGAAATATAACTCTCAAGCATACTTGTCAAGTAACATTCTCTCTGACAAAACTCCTTTTCAGAATCACAGGCCAAGTATTGCAGGACAAAACAATGGGTGAAGAGGAGAGTCAGCAGAAAGAAAACTTAGACTGAAGATTGTTTAGTGCCATTCACAACAAGTAAAGTGGATTCTTTGTAATTTCTGCCTTCTAAACACAATGTCTCAGTGTTACATTTCAGGGGATTTCTATGGAGCTACTCTATTTTGTACGGGTGAAATTTTCCTTATGTGGGCAAAAAAATAAAAAATTTTATCAGCGAAATATCTGATCTGTTTCTGAAGCAGCTGCTTGATAAGCTCAGTGACTGCTGATTTCATCAGCTTATTTGCCAAATAACAGTTCTCAAGTAAGAGGATTTTTTTCTGTTCTTACTTTTGTTTTGCTTATTATTGTCTTTAAATTTCTATTATCACCTCTAAAACACTGCTGCAAATTCTGTTTTGATCAGAAGAACTAACTTTGACTGAATTCCTGCAAGAAATGCCTGTCCTCCAGGCTAATTATTAATCTTCAGTTGGTTAATGAATTACCCTAGAATAAAACCAAAAAGGCCCTGCATGATTTCCCATCAGGGTATGTGCACAGTTACTTAAACATATATAAACTTTTTCTTTTTCTTCTTTTTTAAGCAAAGGTATTGAAATATTTTACAACAGCATTGACAGGTTTGTTTTACACCTATCCTTTGAGCAATAATGCTAAGGGCAGACTTTTTTGTGCAATCAGCCAATAGTACCTTCTCAGTTCTGAAGATACAGGAGCTTTCCCACCAGCTGTTGTAGTACATGAAGACTTTGGAAATGATGGCTAAAAGTTCACCTGAAGACTCTTGTGAGGCATGCTGCCAAAGTCCTGTGTCCCCTCCCTTTTATTGTAGCTTTTTCATATGGAACCAATTCATTGTGAGAGATGACACAACATTCGTAAAGTGTGTAGAGGTGCTCTGATAAAAAGCCATCCACAAATTCTATCATCATTATTTGCATTTATCTTATTTATAAGCAGTGTAGTAGACTTTACTGTCATTCACCAAGAGCAACCTACAAGTCACTGCTGCCTAATTCAGCAGGGCAAGAACTAGCTGTGGAAAAATTTGACTTGAACATAACATCTTTTTCCTTAGAAATATTCAGAAAGAATTCACCTTTCAGCTGAGAAGGAACATCAGTTCCGCAGAAATCCTTGATGAGCTAGGTCCTTCAAGGCCTTGCTATTTGCATAAGCCCATAATACTCACAAGTGTAAAGACTTTTTAAATCTCATCCCAAAGCAATTTGTCAAGACTGCAACAGGGTGAGAATTGGACAAGGTCTTTATAAAAAACTTACCAGTAGGTTGCTTCATGGGTCTCGGAGATTGTGAAATTGTCAGGAAATGTCTCATGGAAGAAAATGGAATGTCATTCTTCTGCCACTTCTTCAGGATCCAGTGTGCTTACAGATACTTGAAACAGGCCTCTACTGAAGTAAAATAAAGCATATTAAGTAGATTAAATGTCATCTTTTCTACATATACCTGCTCAAGCTCTGATCTTTAACTGAACACTTGTCATCTAGACCATGGACCACTTAATACAAGCTATTTTCTGTAATCAGGTGATTGATATAGATTAAGAAGGGGTAAAATGATTTTGCTCGGTCATTTCCAGCTAAATTGATATGCAAAGACTTTGTGCTCAGATGGAAAAAACCATGTCAGTAGTACTGGACATTTGTTTGCAGGAGAGCCGCTTTTCTCACACAGCTTGACTCTTAAGAACGTTCATTCCTGAAAAGAATTACAAACTTTTTTCAACTTACTGGAAAAGTTCATATATTTAGTGCACTCCAATAGCACATGATTCATAACATATCTCAACAGTATATTTTTTCAGACATATTTTTAAGTCGGTGTAATTTGGTCTAGAGCTATGCTAGTAGCTCTACTTAGTAACAAAGCTAATGCATCCATTCAATGGAGGGCACATAAACTAAGTTGCTTTAAAAAAAAAACCAAACCAAGAAACCAACCCACAAAATGGAATCCAAAAAACCCCCACCCTAATAGTCCATGAAGAGAACCTTGCAAATGACACTCCTGGAGCTCGTTTATATATGGAAGGCATTGCCTACATACGAGCTACACGGAAATCAATAACCAGCAGAAAATTCTGTACAGAACGCCAATTCACCTGTCTTAATTTTTTTCCCCTTTTGAGCCTTTAAAGCACCTCAGAATAAGGTTATATTGTGTCTCACATGCTGACTAAACACTCAGAAGCCTTAATAATGTGTATGATATGAAAAAGATAGTATGGCACAGGTACTGCTTTTTTGAGAAGCTTGACACAATTTTCTAGGCATGGCATTCAGAGAGTAGTTTCTACTGGCATTAAGAAGAAAATTCAGGAAGTTGATTAATGCTCTGTTCCTTTTTCACAGTGACACTTCTCAAGCTGACCAACTCTCTTGCTCCTTTTCCATGACATCATGTAATAATACTGCTATCACTGTCAATAAAACTAGCCTTAACCATATCTTCAGCAAACAGAAGAACTTACTGCTTTTATTAGTTAATGTCTGAACATCTCCCTATGTTCATATTTTCTTAGACAATTAATTGTATAAGAAACTGAACACTTTACCCTTATCAGTGTCTATTTTAAAATGCTCTACAATTATTTTTGGATGTGCTGACCCTTCACAAACAGGAAAAAGAAAAAACAGAAGACAAACTCTACCTGCTGGCAATTTAGATGTATTTTCCTCTTGACAATAAGACAATAAAAAGAAAGAGCGCATATATTCACATAGACATTGGAGCACTGATGATACAAACCTAGGCCATGCATGCTGTCTTTTCTATGTACTTTTCCGTCAGCCATGGTTGAGAGCAAAAAATATTATGATGGCCTGCGCACCTAATTTAAGATTAATATTGTGCCTGAGGAAAAAAGAGGTGTAGCCTGGAACCCAGAAGCTACATTTCAAAACCTAGATTCCTTAGATAATCTCCAGCCCTGATCACAGCCATTGGAAATTAATTTCACTGAGAAAAATAGTATTCAGAAAATTTTCCTTAGAACAGGTTTGTTTCGATTACATGTTTAGTAGGAAGAAGTTGAAATGAATGATCTTAGCTTTTTCAAAACACTCCAGAAATGGGAAATTATTTCAACAATGTTAAAAATCTTTCACATAGATTTCTTTCTTAATTTATATTAAGCTGTGTTTCATTCCATTGACCATCATAGATAAACAAAGGAAAAGATTGAACTGAGATATTTTAACCATAGGAAAATAATAAATTAATCCTTCTTGAAATGAAAGCAGGTGACAAACAGAAACTAAATCCTTCATCGGTCCCAAATCACAGTAATCAGTTTGGGGTTTTTTTATTTAGAATTTCACTGAAACATACTCAACGACTAGATCATCTCTTTCCCACAAACATAAATCCAGTTTCTGATCCACTTTACTATACCTACTGCTTGTAAAGATTATTTTATTACCTCCCTATGAGCTAAATTGTTCCTGTTTGGCACAGACTACTGGAAAAATCAATGCAGACCCATACAACCATGGAAGGAGTAACAGGAAATACTGGGGTTTCTAAGAACTCTCTTACTGCCTTGGGAGATATGTCAAACAATTTAAGGCAGCCTTTTAGTGAGGTACACTATATTCACCACTGTTAATCTCACTGTGCTGGTAACAATAAAGCTCAATAGCCACTTTTACGGCTGATTATTTTTAGAAATTGCAGTGAAGGAAGGAATGGGAATAAGAAGTACAACACTCTGCATGAAAAACAGAGAAAGGCACAAGACACTGAAAGAAAGACTCTGAAAGATCAACAGGATGTCAATAATAGGCTCACTCCACTGGAAAAAAAAAAAGTGCAGTAGAGGTAGCTATGCATTTGTTTTAAAAGAGGGGAAAAAAGTCATTTGATACAAACTGGTACATGAATATACATAATGACATACAGGGTGAGCTCCCTTTGCAAGCAAATAGAAAATAGACGACCAGAGAAAAGAAGAAAGGAGGAAAAAAATCACTCATGCCTTATTTAACTGGAGTACAGAAACTTTGTACGAACATCACACATCTCAGGTATATACAACTCTAGGGGCTCATGAATCATCAGTACTAAGCAAACAGCATTTAATTTTACAATAGAATCAATGTGCACTCTATAGTTTATTTTCCCTTCTCATATACTGCTCAAAATCAGCCATTGTTGTTAGGTGTTACTTTTCATTATTTCATAAGTGCCTGAAACTGCGTCACTTATAAAACAAACAGATTGCTCTTTGTTCATATGATGGTTATTCATTCAGTCATTCATCAGGTGGGATACTGGAAAATAAATAGTGATAGTTTGGTTTTGAATGCTGTATTGCACAAACCATATAAGAACTCTCTTGGAAGAAGGGTGACAGTATATTGGTTTCTCTGCAATTAGTCATTCTGTACTATTGCACCTTTTTCATAAGGAGGATGATATAATACACATGGCTGAAGAACAACATCCATACTTCTTGATTCAAAAAATTAAATTAGCCTCCCTATGGCCATGTCCTACTTTGGAATTTTGACAGAATTTTTATGAATTCCATGGAAGAGAAATTTAATAAATAACTGATAAAATTTGTACTAAAAAAAAGATCTTAAAGCTAGTGCGTGTATTTCATTAATGCAGTGTATTTTGTAGCACTTACTAGTAGACAGTACAGAGTGAGACTTTTGGACCAAGTGACTGCTGGCTGACCTGGCAAGCTGCTGCAGCTTAACTGGTTTACTTCGTCCTGGAATGAACCTTAGGAAATAAAGTTCCAAATATGGTTTAGAAGGAAATGGACAGTTTTAATGGCAGAGACCATTATCCAGCTAGTGAATGAAAATGGTGATTGTGTGGTAGTTGTTGTCCTACAGGCATGAAAGTGCAATACCCATGAGACAGGTATTCGTAGCCTGTCTGACTCCAGTATTGATCTAAAGCATATAGGAAACTGGCCAGAATATTCATTGCCTTCCATTTACTCCTCCACAAAGAGTATAAAACCTTGTCAGCATGAGTAATGATTCAAAAAAGGCAAGGCTGAGCACAGAGCTTACACCTGACCCCTGAGTTGAGAGAAACACTGAGAAGTTTTCTTCCTGTTGTCCATGCCCTCACAATCTATAAAAGATGCTACTTTGCAGAGCTCACAGTGGGAATGTCACTGAGTTTGGCAATGCTATATGTTCTACTTGGAGAAAGAAAGAAACTCTGGTTTAAAGTCAAAGGAAGAAAAATAAATAGAATCAGTTTGGCAACCCTTCATGTTTTGTCCCCATAAAAATACATTAGTTAAAATAAAATTATTAACCTGACTTTCTTTTTTGTCTTCTAAACTTGATCAAAACTGTGGGCATAATTTTTTTCTGCAGTAGAGATTTTTTTTACATGATTTCGTACAAAAAGTCAGAAGTATAATTAAAGAATGAAATCCTGCAGTTACTCATATGTTATAAAACTGTCCCCAAGCAATCATAGTGAGATACCAACATTTTCTGCATACACTGCGTACACATGCAAATCTCAGTTGATTATCCCTGTAATGCTGTATTTTATTCAAATGCATAGTTATAATGCAAGAAGACAAAGCAAGATACCGTGGCAATTCCATTAAAATTAACATGGAAAATAGTGAAAGGCTACACTGAACAAGCCAAATTCATCCACAGTGTGAATCTGATAACATCAGTGGAAGTAAATCAGAAATTAATTTGGGCATGGACATCCGTATACCAATACACCACTGGATTTTTTCATTGAGCATTTATTTTTCCATTATGCAAGAAGCCTAGATTTCAATCTAGTGAAACTAGATTGGCTAATCTGACTCAGTGCAAGCTGGAAAGTTTGCTGTATACTCAACACGCCTTAGCAATGTTGTATTATCTTTGCTTAAGGTGTATAGGAAATGATAAATGCCCATGAATCCTGATGTGCGTGGTATCTCTAAGTTTGCATCAAAGACTCACTGAAAAAATCTCTTCCTAGGACGTGTGTGAACTATGAGTGAAAGGCTTAAAGTAATTCTAGATGTGAAGGTGAGGCCACAGAGGGTTTAATTCACTTATATGCCCTGAAGCAGCCACCTTATTTGTTAGATATTTGATTGTTGCTTAATGTTGGCTGGGGGTGGAAAAAGAAAAGGTGAAGAAATAAAACAGGAATGAACAAGTTGTGCTGTGGTAACAGCTGAGTAACAGCAGGTGTTTTATCACAGCATACCTGAAAAGAAGAAATGTCACTTTTTTAAGGGTTAGAAGCTGCGTGCAGAAGTTTTACAATAAAACAAAAAAACTGATAACTAAAGAATCAGGCAAGGAACACTATTAAACCTTTCATTCAGTGATTTTGGGATTACAGTTTAAATACGTTTATGACACTGCATTCCACGAAGTCACAGGTCTGTGCAATGGTTTTCAGCACTCATGAACAATTCTCATCGTGTTGCCGGCACACACTAGTACTGATCTGTGAGATCATATCCATAGGACTGCAGCCAACAGACTTTGTATTTTTTCTACAGAATAATAAGCGGAAAGACAGAAGTGAATTTATGTGCAGTGTATTTATCATTAGGCAATTAAGTTGAAAATAATTCTATTTGTCCTATTTTATTTTTTAATATAGAAATTCAGGAACGCCAGCTATTATCTAAATGGAAAGCTCTCAGCTTCAAGAAGGGATAAAAATAACGAATGAAAATCAAGTAAAAGGTTGATAAATATGTACTGATTTCCTAGTAGTGTTTTTTTTTCTGAAGAAAGAAATAATTTTTTTTCTTTTTGCAACAAAGTTTACACATCAACTGTTGCTTTCTCTCATTGTCATCATTTTTGGCCTAGTTCTGGCATCCTCACTTAGTGTTATCTGCACTATTTAAGAACATCCTTCACTGACAGAGAACTACTTGCACTGAGAGCTTTACCGGTCAGAGTTTACAAACAGATTAATTAATTATTTACATCAAACCAATGTGATGTTCGTGGTCGGATTTTCATCTGGCATGAATTAGGATAGTAACAAAAAGTTACACCATTTTAAACACTTGTTTTAAAGGTATAAACACAGGTGATCTGTTGATTGGGCCCAGATGTTCCAGCTGTTCTGTTTCCAGCTCAGCCACTTAAAGAAGCTGAACTGGGCTAACCAACAACCATACAGCAAAAGTCAATCACAAGTGATTTCCTCATACCTCAGGTCTGTTCTCTCTGTTCCCTAGTACCTATATCCTATAATCTTTCTCATTACTTTCCATCTGCAAAAATAATTAGATATTTTTTGACCCCTATTATCCCAGGCTTTTCTTTCTCTGATGGTTACAAATTTACAGGCTAAATGGCCAAAATTTACCCTTTAACTTATGTAATTCACTGCCCTTCCTGCATTTGCCTCCTCTCCTAATCCTGAAATACTTAGTTATGTCTTCTTTCACCCTTAATTTTCAGGTAAAACCAGGGAAACTCTGTTAGTTCTTTCTCATACATTATTTTCACAAACCATCTCTGTACATGTTCTGGACTGCATTCACTTCATTGTCCCACAGATATGGACTAGCATAAGTAATCCTTATATTATTTCAAATATAATATTATTATTATTATCAAAAATAAATACATACTCATTTATACATGCACGAATATGCCTTTGGGTTGGAAATATTTTTAGTCAGCTTACAAGCAAAACATTAAACTGCAAAATCCAAATTCTCATACAATGCAAGCTTTGTCTTATTCTTTGATTATTCTGGGACAAACACTTTGCATATCCAAAAGATCTCGTGAATGCTTTTTAACAGAGCATTTAATTAGCGAGCTGAGCTCTCCTTCAGAAGATATTACTAGATTTAGGTGTGTAGTCTTAACAAAACATTGAAGAATTGGGCATTTGATTACATTATTACATCACCTACAATTCAATCGGAGGGGAAGAAAACAACAAAGGGATTAAAATACTTGCATTGCAGGGAAAACCTTAACTGCTTGCTGTTAAGAAAAGGGGATTTTTAAGTGCATTACTTCCATAATGTTCACTTCACTTCTTATACGCTACAGTTCATCATTTAAAAGAGTGGCTACAGAAGACCAGAAATTTCAAATAAAGGGCCAGTTCTGTAACAGACTATTGCCATATGTCAGAATTCTTCACAGACGATAGCAAACTTCACATATCACTGTGAAGCTATAATGTCATTTTTCACTGAAAATACTACAAAAGCAAGATAGCTGGGTTGGATTTTTTTAAAATATCTGTAACTGACTCAAAGTCCACTAGTGACACAGGCATTTAGCCTGGGAACCTCCAAACCACCCATTTGATGTGATGTGTTGGTAGTCATCTTAATGTACCATCTCCCACTGTCCCTTTCTCCTCACATCCTTTCTTGTCTACATATGTGGCAATAACAAGCTTCCAAGCCAAATCCTGACCCCTGCTCAAATCTGACTCACACAGGAATACAAACAAACCTTTTCAAACACAGATTCACAATAGTGAAGTTTGAAACCACTACTAGAACAGGAACTGGTACTTATCATGAGATGATTTTTATTCATTTTTTTGCTATGTATACTGCCATTAACATTTAGGTAATATTTTAACAAACACAAATGATTCACTACACAGTGGGTAACTTATCAACATTTCACAGGCAGCTCAGAGCTCAAACAGAATACCAAAGTGCTCTTGGATCACACTGTAAGACACTGGCAGGACCACATTAGAGGTGGCAGCCTGGACTAGGACACAACTACGTGACCCAGGATAGAGTCTAAGTGCTGCCTAAAATAGCAGTCTTATTTCAGATGGTCAAACATTCTCTCCTGCTAAGATCAGCTCATTAAAAGAAGGCAGTGACATGCAGCACAGTGACAAAGAGCTGTGCCTGACACCCGCGTCTGCATCTTTGCAAGGAGTCATGCAGACTTACCTCCTGCCTGAAGGACTATCTTTCCACTATGTGATGAGCCATGCAATCCTGCTTCATGATTTCTCAAGAAAGATGAAGCTTTCTTTCTGCCTAGGTCTCATCCTCATTAAAAATGCTATTACAACCTGCTTCAAATACTGATGTGGAAGGTGCCCTTTCACGTGCTTCTGCTTCTCAGTGAATAAGTTAATAATTTTCCCCAAGTAGTGCAACTGCTTTGCCCTTGCACTTCACTTCTGTATTGTTAGGTGAGCAAAGCTTAAGAGCATTCTGCCTTCTCATTTACTTTGATTATTTACAGTCCTGCTCTTAACAGTCACTACTATAATTGCTTATGAGTTACACAAAATCATTCACTTGCCTTTATTCATGTTGAATATCCCCATAGACTACAGGGAAGGCATGCTGACTGCAGCATGCTTCAGTTTATGACACTCATGAATTTGAAAAACTTTAACAGGGGAAGTAATTCAGAGAGTAACTTCCACTGTCTCTGCAAAACAGGACATAGCTTCTACCTCGCCCTTCCTCAGGCTGCCTGCCTCTAAAATTAACCCATTTCACGATAGTTCCCAATGTGCCAGGATACTGTGTGGATTCCCAGTAAACTGAATGACTCAAAATAAAAGTACCGTAAATATCAACAAATGTATGCACATTCCCATCTAAATGTAATTTCAAGAAAATATGCACCTACAAAGAAACAAGTATACATAAGTAGAAACCTTAGATCTGAGGTTATTCAGATTTCAGGATTAACAGAAATTCAACTGAAAGCCAGGATCTAAAGTCTACCACCCAGTTCTTGCATAGCTATGAAACTTGGACAAGCCTTCTTACTGTGCAAATAAAATTTTAAAAGCAAACAAAACCAAACCTAAATCAACCAACCAAAAAAAAACCAAACAACTCACACCAAACACATAAATGTACTGAGAGCTATTCAGGAAAACCTCTCAGAACCCTATCAAATCCTTGACCACCAGCTTCAGTTCAGCCTTCTATTACAAGCCCATACACATCTAATCTAAAATTAACCTGAGGCCAAGGGAATTTTCATCCCAAAGAATTCACATTCTCAGTTTTTCACAATTCTCTATCCCCTTCCTTCTTCTTCTGTTTTCAATGCGGCCGGCAAAGTGTTTATCTGAAGACAGATGCACTTATATTGAGAATGTAAAGTGCAGTAAACCGCAGACAATAAAACCAGTGAAAATTATTGCATGAAATTGTAGTTACTTTACAGCAGCCAAAAAAACACCTCTACAGGTTTTAAACTTTTCTTAGATGAGTCTGTAAAATATCTACCTACTAAAATTGTTATGTGAAAGCTGTTAGATATGGAAGTAGCCAGATAACTATAATTCAGCATGGTCATAACAGAGAAAGAAGGCTCCTCCTGGTCTTCTGATGCCCCAACCTACTATCTTAAATATCAAGCCAGAAGAAAAGGCCACAACAAAGTGACAGCAGCAGCAGTCATAGAAACAAAGCCTGCTGAAGCAAAATTCAACAACAGGCACAACACAACCATTCCTCTACCCCTCCTACCTTAAATTGTGCCTTGATGCACAATCTGCTCTTTTTTCAGCTCTGGTGCACAACCAACAAAAGGCATATTGCTTGGGTTATTAACAAGCCTGAAAATAAGCACTAAGCCAGTGAAAAATGCATTCATTCTTGGGATAAGTACTTATTGACACTCAAATGTGTCAGTTGCTTTCTCTATTTCATGAGCTCTGAGGAGCTTTGTTATCAGGGAGTCACCTCATTCTCTCAGAACAAAATAAATTCAGGTGTAGGGTAAACTGTATACATTCTTTAATGTACTATAGACAAACTACGCTCATATTGTCTTCTGGTTTTGCTGCCTGCGAGGTTCTTCCTCACAAAGACAACAGCTGGATTTTTTTTCCCCATTACTCTTTTAATCTTTGCTCAGCTGCCACCATGGCATTTGGGACTGCTCAATACAGTTTTCAAAGCACTGCATCTGATATTTATGAACCTATAAACTGGTGTTGTTTGTTTGAAGCAGCTCAGACTATTGGCAGGGCTTGTTGTTGGTTTTGATTGCAAACAAGTTCTGATGGCATTTCAGGTTCATTCAGAGTGAAACCTTGAAAAATCCAGTAAGAGCCACCTAACACCTTCAAGTATGTCTGTAATTTCTATTAGTCTTGGGTGTCTTAAACACTTTCTGAGGAAAGGACAGATATGAACTTGTCCCTACTGTTCTTCTCCTTAAACATATCCCTTCCTTCCAGCATCACTAACAAATAGCCACCATGGTTTCATATGAATTTTCCCAAGGAAACCCTATAAACATTTATTGGGAAAGAACAAAGACTGTAAGGTATACATTTCACATTGGCTCAGCTCAGTGTGGTATGCAGACTAGATAATAAGGGCTTGCCAGCCATATATCTTTCTAGCATCATCACTGCAACCACTCTATAATGGCTGTAGTCCAGCTCTCGTTCAGACCAAGGATCTTCTAACTTAAAGCAGAGCAGAAGCCTTGAAAACACAAACAACCATTTTCTACCTGCTTTCCTACTGTCTCCTCCTTCTCTGACATTGGTGCATCAGCATCCTCGAGTGATGGAAGCAGTAACGCTGTACATTTTTCAGCTTATTTTCCCACTGTTTTAAAGAATCTCTACACATTGTACAGCGGAAAAGCTCCCAGACTGTGGAGCACTACAAGCTATGCTTAATAGCTTCTGGTGCCACAGTAAAGACTGAAGAAAGAGTTTCATCAATATCTCATCATTTAGATGATGCTCTTCAGAGTTTTATTTTGCAAGTAAGAGGCTCACACAGCTCTACTTGCCAAGGCAAGTATGAACAATCTCCTCTTATTAAAGTATTTATATGTCCTCCATCACCACAGACAAAAACTGTATGAGTAAAATAAACAATACTAGTGAATATTCTTTACATGAAAATGCCATTTTCCATCCCATTCAAATAATCTCTAGTATGGTTTTGTCTGGGACCAACTAGCAGTCTCTCAAGGAATTCTCAGAAAATGTTGCGTATTAAGACAAGCCAAGGACCTCTTCCAACGGGTAGTTTGCTTCTCTGTTTAAGAAGGAAAGAGTTTAACCGTAAGATCATAGAATCATAGAACCATAGAATAGTTTCAGCTGGAAGAGACCTTGAAGATCATCAAGTCCAGCCTTTGTCCCAGCCCTGTCAACCTGCTAAAGTATGTCTCCAAATGTGTCTTAAAACACTTTTAGGGACGATGACTCAACCACCTGGGCAGCCTGTTCCAATGGCTGACAACCCTTTCAGTATAGAAATTCTTCCTAATATCTAACTTGAACCTCCCCTGGCACAATTTAAATATTTTTCCCCTCGTCCTGTCACTCTCCACTAGGGAGAATAGACCAACTCTCGCCTCTCTACAACCTCCCTTCAGGTAGCTGTAGAGAGCGATGAGGTCTCCCTTCAATCTCCTCTTCTCTAGGCTAAACAGCCCCAGGTCCCTCAGCCTTTCCTCGTACAACTTGTGTTCTAAGCCCTTTACCAGCTTGGTAGCCCGCCTCTGTACCCTCTCCAGCACTCAATGTCTCTCTTGCAGTGAGAGTCCCAAAACTGGACACAGTACTCAAGGTGAGGCCTCACCAAAGCTGAGTAGAGGGGCCTGATCACCTCCCTACTCCTGCTCACTACACTATTTCTGATACAGAAATATGAGCAGACCATATAACCTGACATCAAGGCTAAAAATATTCCCTGACATTGTTTAATTTTCTAGTAAAAATGTAGTAACAATCTCTAAATATCTCTCAATACTTAGTACTCCAAGTACCAGCTCAAGATGTAAAGAAGGGAAAAAGTATTGTTAAAAATTACACTTGGCAAAGACACAAGGAGAATAAAGTATTTAGGTATGTAATTGTCACAACTTCAAAGATCAAAGTAGGTCTAACTTTACTCACCAAGGACATCCATGGGCAGAAAGGGCTTTGAACTCACTGTAGGTTAGAATCCAAGCAAGTGGAATGATTTTCTTTTTGTGGACAAAACCGGCACCTAGAATTAAGGCCAAACCCGACCCTGTAGTTCTGCCACCACTAAGCCACAGCAAACATGACACTTAAGCAACTTCAGATATGACTCATCCCATGCTAAGACACCTACCTAAGGTGCATAAAGTTTCCCTTTGATTTAGGTCTTCTCTCCTAATTATGAAGACAGTCTTGGTGACTATTTTAGTGTATACACCTTAGTTTTAGAAGGTTACAATTATGTGAGATGAATCTCACATTTAATCCATCTGTGAGGCTAAAACTATACCTGAATAGAGTGCACAGAGGGAAGTATGACTTAGAAAGGTTGCATTTAGACCTTTGGCTTAATGCTTTGCAAGAACAACTTGAAGCAAGAACTTAGAGAATTCACAATATAAGATGCAATCATTTTACTAACAGTTTTGCAAAATTTCTAACCTTTTTTCCTCCCAATAGTAAATTTTAGGGGCAATTTTTTTCATTATCATAGACTCAGTGACCTCAAGATAAATCACACTCATTTCATAAAATTCTTACCAGTTTTTTTCACTTCTCACAGCCAAAAGTAAATGCATAACTGAAGATAAATTTTAGGATGACAGAAGGTTTTATCACTGAAATCACACAGATAAAATCTGCTAAGGAACATCTGCTCTAAGAAATTTATTATTGCAATATTTCCTAAGCATTCTCTTGATTATCTTGCAAAAGTCTGCATACTAACAAATCTGCTGAATATCAATTTAGTGTGGTTGTACACTTACTTCTTAACACATCAGAAAAACATAAATGCATGAAAATTTCAGGCACAGTCTACCATGGGACAACATTGATTATAAAAGATTAGCTCCAGTGCCAAATGCTTTGTCATATTCTCCATCCCAGATCTGTATTTCCTGTTCTCAATCTTGAAGCAAACAAGACAGGCAAATTGTTTACTGTGATACATCTTGGATCCCCAAATAAATGAGAATTAATGTCCTGTTTTCTTTTGGTGAAAATCATCATTCTTTGTAATGGAGGGTTATAAATAAATATACATCAAATTATATAACATGTCACGGAGCAGACAGGCACAAGACAAATTCGTCTTTTTTAAAGGCATAGCCTGAGTATGTTGAGAAAATGAAAATAGTACTGCTGTTATAATGTACAGCATGACTCCTTTGACCTGGAGATAAAGGAAGACAAAGAAACAAAGACATGTCGCTCTAAAAGAGATAACACAAGAGAAATCTTAGTGCCTTGGTTTCGCACATGAATTTTCTTGAAAGAGAAAAATATTTCCTTTAGATTCCCTTCTCTTTATAAATATTGCTTTATTCCCAGAAAGTTGTGCTGTAGGTCACTTAGAAATCACTCAATGTTAATGGAAAAACAAATCAACAATATATTTACTTAGCTAATGCACTTCTCTAGGTCACATTATACAGGAAAGCTTTTAAAAATCATGTTTGACTGATCATATTATGATCTGAACTGTTAGCTACTCTGAGTAGGAGACCTTGTTTTAATGCAAGGGCTTTAAGGGTAGAGTTCAGATGTGTTTGTGTGTGGAAGGAAGAAACCACTCTGCTGCAAAACAGCTGTACTTGTGGCAGATGGACGATGTCTCAGGAAAATGCAAACACCCTCAGCACCAGCTCTCAGAAACTGCTGCAAACTCTGCTCATGACCCTGCTGTGAGAGGGGACAATCCCAATCAGCTAGCAGAGCTTCAGCTGACTTTCTAGGTTGGTGTGCCAGAAAGCTGAGATTTTTCTGGGGCATTTAGGTGAACTTACAAGAACTGGCATGTTATAGAAAAGCGAAGGGGTCATTTTGTAGTATACAGTCTGTTCAACTTAACACAGGAAATATGGCCACAGTAAACTCACTTACTTTTTTCTTGTAGCTCTCAAAACCAGATTTTTATAAAGACAGTAAGTTACTTCTGTACATACACATGTGCATGCATGTACAGATTCCATGCACAAATATGACATTACTAATGATCTGTTAATTGCAATCACTCTTAAAAAGAGAAGATACAGCAATTGAGGTAGTTCCATCCTTACCAAGAGTAACAAGGTTTCTCTGACCAGGAGATACCTTTCAATTTTCTTATTCCCTTTTCCCCCCTCATCTTGTATTATTTCATTTCCTTTTTCTTCCCCCTTTATTCTTTGCTTTTCCTCTCTCTTTTCTTTCTCCAGTCTAAAAGATAATCCTGTATCTTTTGCTTCTTAGGTATGCAGGGATGATAATAGAATCATAAAATCACAGAATCATTCAGTTTGGAAAAGATCCTTGGGATCATCAAGTCCAACCACTAACCCTACTCTACAATGCTCACCCCTAAGCCATATACCCCAACACCACATCTAAACAATCTTTAAATACATCTTGAGAGGGTGACTCAACCACCTCCCTGGGCAGCCTATTCCAACGTCTGACTACTCCTTCTGTGAAAATTTTTTTCCTAATATCCAGTCTAATCCTACCCTGTTGTGGTTTGAAGCCATTCCCTCTTGTTCTACTGGTAATTACCTGAGAGAAGAGACCAGCACCAACCTCTCTACAATGTCCTTTCAGGTAGTTGTAGAGAGTGATGAGGTCTCTTCTTAGCCTTCTCTTCTTCAAACTAAACAAGTCCAGCCCCTTCAATCACTCCTCATAAGATTTATTCTCCAGGCCCTTCACCAGCTTCGTTGCCCTCCTCTGCACTCACTCCAGCACCTTGATATCTCTCTTATACTGAGTTGCCCAAAATTGGACACAATACTCAAGCTGTGGCCTCACCAGTGCCAAGTACAGGGGAGCAATCACCTCCCTACTCCTGCTGGTCACACTATTACTAATACAAGCCAGGATGCCGCTGGCCTTCTTGGCCACCTGGGCACACTGCTGGCTCATATTCAGCCGTTTGTCAATTAGAACCCTCAGGTCCCTTTCTGTCAGACAGCTTGCCAGCCACACTCGCCAAGCCTGTAGCATGGGGTTGCTATATTCTTCCTCTGTCAGACTAGTCCACATTCACCATTTTAGTCTTCGGGTCTTTTTCGAGATATGTTATAATTTCACATCAACCAAAAGAAACTAATATAAGCTCTACAAAAATAGTAATGTAACAGAGTAAGTAACTTAGATCATCACATAAATCCTTTCTGACTCAAAAGTGAGAAAATGGAAACTTTTTGACTTGATGTGTCAAGGTCAGAATTAAACCAGGCTTAGTTATTTAATTTCATCCTTTACAATGGCGAGTACAACATACAGTCTTCTGAATGAAAATAAATATAAGACTATTTAAGTTCCAAAACAAAATGGAAGATAACAATCTTTACATCAGAATTTCTCTAATTTGAAAAACCATATCCTAACTCTGTATTAATTTACAAGCTGTAATGCAGTTTTTGGTAGTGCTTTGAATTATGTAGCACTGCTAGACCTTTTAAAATCTGAGTGGCTGAGAAATTGTAACCCATCTAAATTTACCATGATTTTTGCTGGTCTGCTTTCTGGAAATCCTCTAGAATCTTTGTTTTGGAAAGGCTGCAAAAGGGGAAATATATCACCATCTGCTTGCACCATTCATATCTCTAGCATCTTAAATTAACCACTACCATACATGCATAGCCGTCTAAACAGATCTTTGGTTTGACTCATTACAGATGTTCATATCTTCTCATCATTTAAGATAACTGGTGAAGAGATTGTATGGTTTTTCTAACAAGTTTTGTGTTTTGGTTTTGGTTTTTTTCCCCAAAAAGCAACGGCAGGACCATTCTTTTTTTTAATCTGTTTTGCATTGCTTAGTGCTGATATTTTGCACTCCCAATGTAAACAGATTGCCCTTTGATGTCAGGACTAATTCCTTGCATGTTGATGGAGCAGAATATCAGAGACAAAATCAATCATATGGCTCTGAGACAAGAATCCATCTGTATCATCATGCTAATTTGAGAACATATTTGGAGCCAGGATAAAATATAATACTGCATGGAGCTAAACATCATGCTGATCAACAAAGACACAACTAAATACCATTGAAGTCTAAGGAAAACAAAACCAGTGAGCAAATTGAATCAAATCATCCAGCCGTATTTCTATATAGCAATACAAATATCTGTAGTGCGTGTATACACACATATATATTAGTAAATTAATAAACTGCAGACATAGCATTTGGAATTCCTGTACCTTGGAGTTTTAGCATAAGTACTAAAGGACATTAGATTTTGGCACTGTTTCTTTGGATTAGATAATGGAACAGCTCTCACCAACTTCAGCATAAAATAAGTCAAGCCTAAGAAGTTGCTCCTTGTGGCAGTTGGCATGGAGTGGACTTGCTTGACAAGTGCTGTTAGTGTATGAACTTCAGTTAACCCTAAAGCATAAAGTAGTAACTTAGTTCTAAAAATAGAGGAATACATTGAGTGTAAACAAGCTGTCAAGCACTCTGAGAGTGTCTTTGTGAAAAGCCTTTGAGACGGGCTGATTGTGAGCATCAGCTAGTTGTTGGGTGTGGAGGCAATTTGAACAAAACAACAAAGAATTAGGTTTTTTCTATCCAGTGCTATAACGTCTGGTGTACGGACTCCCTCAAGAATGGCAAAGGTCCTCACAGGGCTGCCCCATCACTACGTACCACACAGCTGGGATTAGCACATTGATACCTCCTGATTTCTTTTAGATTGTATTGTCACTCCCATGGGCCAGGGGAATCTTACATCTGTGGTTAAAGCATTTTTCCATACAATCCATTTAGTCTCTGAACTGCCACTCTGATCTTAAATCACAACACTTCATCATCATCAACTATATCTACAGTCTCTGACAACACTTCAGGAAAGGAATCATTATACACAAACGTCTGTGATGTGAAGATTAGATGTCATGAGTTGCCTAGAATAAGGGTGTCCAAGTTCTTATGTTAATAAAGCTCTCATGAAGGTAGGAGACTCCTGTATGCTGTGGTTCATCTTTGCCACACAAGCAAATATATACCCATCCTGTAATCAAATTGCAGAAGCCTGCCACTATCCACATCTGTTTGCAAGTATGTGTAAAGTCACACGAACAATGTCTACTTTTATATACCTGTTACTTTCCTCAAAAGCACGTATTCCACTGTCATGACATAGACACAGCCCCATTCTCATAATGGGGCATGCAAAGATCCTTGGGTCACCTAAACTTGCACTCATGCACCCACTGAAGACATGCTTTGTCAAGTATGCCTCATAACTTTCTGACCATGCCATGGATACACAGCTGGTTATATAGCTATATAACTGGTTATATAGTTATATATAGTTATATGATTACACATTGAAGGATGACAAGTGTCTGGAGAAAGAGGACATAGAAGATGACAGGCAGGAACAAATTGTCTGGACTGGCACATATAGCTTGTGGTTCTCCATCTCATAATCCACCTAGCAGTCCTTCCTAGCCCTGACCAAGCCTTGACAAGTCCTTCCAGAGACAGTTTTCACTGTGTGAAAAACACAGGTACTAACCCATTTTGCACGAATCTGCTCATTAATGCGAGGAATGATGAGGATGAAAACACATTTCTGCAACACCTGAATGGATGTAACTTGTCTCCTCCTTCACGCAGCAGCAGCAGCAGGCAAAGAAGGAGTGCAACTTGTGTTCTCCTTCTCCAAGATTTCCTAATTTTTCTGCTAAAACATAGGTGGTCCACACATCGTCAGCTGGTGGACCAGTAAGAGGACTCCCTCAGTCCTCTACTTAGACCAGGATCAGCCTGGACAAGGGAGAGCAGACAAGATGTGAAAAGAAACACAGCATGAGGAATCTTAACAGAATCTGACTTTTAATTAATTGTCCAAATCCATAAAAGTGATGTCCCACATCTGTTATAGAAAACATGTAATACTCTTCATGTCATTTAACTGGTTATGAGCCCTATGTGGGAGAACACAGGAGGAAGATTAAAACTAGTCTAGGAGGGTTTCATAACATTTTGTGGCACCTTCTTTCAGTAGAGTAAATTGCACTGGCTACTCCAGCTCTTCACATACTTGCATTTTTATGCTGTATTCCTAAAAAGCTACAAGGAATGATGCATGCCTTTGGGTCAAATTCATATTCACACAACAGTAGCACACATCATGGAATCATTCATACAGCTACTAGCAGAAATCAGAGCAAGATTCTCCACTGGTATTCAAGGTAATCTGAAGAGAATGGGAACTAGGAACTGGGAAACAGCAGGAGAGCTCTAAGTCAAACAGAGACAGTTGAAAAACAAGGATCTATATTTCTTCACTGGTGAATTATCATAGTCCAGAAATATAAATTTAAGTCTTAGCTAAACATTGTAATTCCTTGATTCTAACTAAGGAGGTACAGATGAAGAATCAGATAATTGAATTATGATTCAGATTCATTTTAACCTTTGGGCACTACAGCCGAACTACTCTTTTTCCTCTTGTGCTGCACACTCAAAGCTATATGCCTACATATTGCAGGCAGTTGAGAAGATCATTTTGGGAACAGGTAAAACACACTTTGAATTCTTTTGGGTGGCCTGACTACAGTCACAAGTGAGTGGAGCACTCTCCATCCTCTGGTATGCAGTCAGATCAACTTGTCTAGCACAGGGGATCTTAAGAGTAGAACAAAAATAAAGTCTTCTGTTAGGATCCAGTTTATCTAAGCATAATCCCTGAAAGTTAGGCAGAGTAAGACAGTACTATAGACTCCTTCTACATGTTTCTTCTACAGTCAAAGGGTAATTCGTCTCTAGAGCTGCATGCCTATGGTGCAGAAAGGGACCTCTGCTCCAGGAGTGTCTATTTCTGCATTGACTATTGCTGGCTTATACTAAGAACTCAGCATTTAAATGCTCAAGTTTAAGCAAGACTACTCTTAGCCAGTTTGTAAGGTCTCTCATTCCCAGCTGCTTTAAAGTGACTCTAGGGAGTGGAAACATGACAAATAGAGGACTTTTACCACGCAAATCTCTCCCACTACTGCATAAGCCCTTTGGCCTTAACATAGAATTTACGGACTGATGGACTCTTGCATCTCAATTAGATAATCAAGGAGGAGTATGAAATGTATTTTACATAGTCGTGAACTCACATAAATGTATGAGTATATATAAGTCTGGAATTGAAGGAGAACCACATAAATATGAAGATGACATATTAGTCCTCTCCTCTGTCCTGAGTGTGAAACTTGCAAAATGGGAGTATTGGCACGTACTTGTAGAAGAAAGGGATTGCAATATTCAACTTGGTTATTTTCCCATTCTTTAGAAAGGTTTCCTATGCTTTTCATTAGATATGGGATGACTCAACAAAACCCAAAATTCTGCTATATTCAGCATTGTTTAAAGATGGGAAATGCAAGGAACATGTCAGCATGAGGGAGACAGTAGATGTGGAACATAAACTTAGCACAAAAAAGACTTAAACCAGCATTTTTCTGTGCCTCTTCCCCTAAGCAAGCAAGGAAGTTCTTAAAAGACATACATTATGGGGTGTCAGCCAGTCAAAGTGCTGCCATCAGGTCAAAGGAAGTGATCCTTCCCCTCTGTTCAGCAGTGGTAAGGTCATAATTGGAGTGCTGTGTCCAGTTCTGGGCTCCCCAGTACAAGAGAGACATGGACAGACTGGAGAGAGTCCAGAGAGGGACCATTAAAATGATGAAGGGGCTGGAACATCTTTCCTATAAAGAAAGGTTAAGAGAGCTGGAACTGTTCAACTTGGAGAAGAGAAGCCTCAGGGGGATCTTATCAAGATACATAAATACCCAAAGATATGGTGCAAAGATGAAACCAGGCTCTTTTCAGTGGCTCCCAGTGACAGGACTAAAGGCAATGGACACAGGAGATTCCCTCTGAACATCAAGAAACACTTTTACTGTGAGGATGACCGAGCACTGGTCCAAGTTGTCCAGAGGGGTTGTGGAGTCACCATTCTTGGAGATACTGACAAGCTGTCTGGGTGTGGTCCTGGGGAGTCAGCGTCTCTGCTTGAGCAGGGAAGGTGGACCAGGTGACCTCCAGAGGTCCCTTCGAACATCAAACGTTCTGTAATTGTGTGATGACTTAGAAAGAAAGACATTTCTTAACCCTGAAAATCTTGGCTTGGTGGAGCAAGTTAGAAACAATTCCACTGCAGTCAATGAACCGCATAGGAGAAAGAGACCAGAGCTAGGCTGTAGGTTGTTGTTCCATTATGCCAGTCTGAGAGCCAAGTAGAAAAAAAAATAAAATTTGTGAAGGAAATTCTTGAGTAAATGACCAATGATATTTGCAGAATATTTGCACATTTTCAAGTCTACAGATAGCACTAATGCATGAAATTGTTTTCTTCCCTTATGATTAGTGACAGTGTTGAAAGAAGTGTGCCAGGAGTCTTTCCACTCCTCCAGCAAAAATACAGAATCTTTTCTGGTGCTTTCTTCTCCCATGTGTATTTCATCACAAAGGAGCTCTTTTTTTCCTATCAGAAGGAGCTGAATTCCACTAGAACTGGAAAAGGTACAGATCTGAGTGATCAGATCAACCTTTTCTGTACAGCAGGTGTATAGTCATCCCAGATTATTTCTGCTCCATTCCAGTAGTGATTGAGCAATGCTGCCCAGAGATCACTGACATCCCAAGAGTACTGGTGGGGTATTTAGCCCATGCATCAAGACAAGGATTTAGTCCCAAATGTTGATTTTCTTTTCTTGACTTTTAACAAGGCTTATTTGACCTTCTGTGTCTGAAGAATTTGAATAAACATCTTTTCTGTAGTAGCTATATCCCGCTGCACATCTGACAGCCCAGAGGTTTACTGCAAATGTTTCCATCTCCTTTTAAAAACAGGTCATTTGTCTAGTTAAATCAGAATTTTATAAGACACAGCTTACCGGGGTAGCCCATGTGCATTAGCACTCTTTTATTAATGAGTTCTACACAATGAAACTGAACAATTCTTTCTGATGCTCTCCAAGAGAACTGAAAACAGGCAAGGGGTTTAAAGTGATTTTCTAATCAAGTTGCACCTCATTAATGGAGGCATTTTAAATAGTTTTTTATAGTAAGACTGCTTAAAAATACACTTTAATTAACTCCAGTTCGTTTTTGCTTACTTTTCTCCTAATTTGATTTAGAACAAAGACTGTGTGAGCTGATGTTCACAAACAGGAAGAATTCTTTCATGACAACTTTTTAAACATATGCAATTTAATCTTATTAATTTAAAAAAACCTGTCTTTCTAGTCATAGTATTCACTATGCTGATATTTACATAAAATCTAAATATTTATATGCACAAATATTTATGTATAGCTATATTAACCATGCACATTTTGGTAATGAAATATACTCCAGTAAATACCAGGACACACGGACAGAAATACCAACCTAGAAAATGCAAATACCAGTTTAAATTCTTATTAGAAATCAGAAATAAGTAATTAGATCTATTTTTTAGAAAATCTCAGACTTTCTGCATAGGAAGTAGCAGTACAGCTTAGCTCTGTGTGTAAAGATTTACCAGTCCTAATAAAGAACATTTTAAGCATAAAAATGTCTAAACAGGGTTCTAAGAAAGAAACATGGCAGACTAATGTGACAGAAATATTTCCTACAATAAAAGAAGATAGGAAAAGAAGATCCTATAATAAAGGCTAGCAATATGTGATGCCATGGCTGAGAACTGACTACCCCCAAAAAAATTTCAATGAGGAGGGAATTGCAAAAAACAATGAGGTGGTAAGATGCCAAATAAGTTAAGGGAGACACTGCAGACTGTGCCCAAGAGATCTGCGCTGACTAGACAGCTGGGAATTGTGTGCAGACAACTAAACACGCAAGATTAGTGGAAGAACACAGCAGTTGACCACACTCCGACTTTGGGCAAGCTGAACTAGATGATCTGCGATTCTTCCCAGCCCAAACTATCTTATGAACTAGATAGGAATTCATGTTAAAGATGATGTCCTGAAACATAAAATAGATATAAAAGATGATTGCTAAATAAAATTTTAATTCTCTTTGGTTTATAGTCCTTTTCACCAACCCACTTTGTGATTAGGAGGATGAATTACAAGGTAGAAGCTCATAATCTCAATAGTAATAAGATATGGATAACTCAGGGAAGATCTCTGCTGAAAGGCTTGCTATCTCAGCATTCTTGATGTTCACTCTCTTCCTGTACTGTGTCTTTCCAGCATCTGACCTGTGCTACACCCTGCTCATTCCACAGCTCAAAAATTCAGACCCTTCTCTCTAGAGGCAATAGTAGCAGTGGTAATTCACAACTTTTGGGGATATTTACCCCAAATACACACAGTTATTTGAGAAGCCTTTCTTATAATAAATACAATACATCTTACCCCTCTTTCATTGAGGGAGAGAAGTTGGGAGGAAGAAAAGACAGAGGAAGATACAAAAAAATCCATTTTTCCTTTGAAAAAAAACTTTTGTCCAAATAAACACTCAAATCCTTGAATGAAAATGAATTTTCCTCCTTCTTCTCTACTGGTCATCGAAATGTGACATTATCTCCACCAGAGAAGCAAGGACAACAAGTGCAGGGGAGGAAGACCTGCAGGTTTTCTTTTTCAAGAACTGTAGATTATTCTTGTATAAATTTTTAATTATTTTTTTCTTTTTAATCAGTAAACCACTATTTTAATTTGAAATTTCCATTAAAAGAAAATGCAAACATTGTCTCTTTAAGGATGAAGTGGGAATCAATCTTTTTTTTCTGTCATTGAAAGATTTGCTCATACATTATGGCTACTCTAGGAACATAGGGACATCTCCAGTGAAGATCCCAGGAACTTGGCTTCCTTATACAATCAGTGCACATGCCGAGGGCACGACCACCCGTAACAACCCAAACTTCATTGAAATTAGTCCCAGTGGGAATCAGATCAAGACCTGTGTTATGCCAGAATGATCAAGTATTACTCTAAAAGTAAGAATGAAACAGTAGCAGGTTTAGGTTCATCTTGCATTCCATAGAGGAACTCTGCCATGACACTAGTCCTAAGGATGTAATCTTTCACTCAGTCTTTCACCCAGGTCAGTATAGCTGCCTTTCAGGTAGGACAGCCCCACAGAAGACATACTACTCCATGCTTAGTCATATAAGGTGCACTCAATTTTTGTGATGAATCTTGTATTTCAAATGAGATTTCTATCAACTATAGTTCAGTGTTTAACAATTCTAAGGGCCAGGTTCCTGGCTAACGGACACTCTTGCAATCAGGGAGACAGGGATTATCTAGGGATCCCGCAAATGCAGCCAAACCCCACGATGCTGATTGATGGGGGAAAAAAGTCAAGCCCAGAAGCCAGGAAGGTCTAGGCAGGATTTCACAAATTTATTTCCTTCAGTCTCCAGTAAAACCCACTCTCAGATGAAATATTCTGACTTGATTAAGTATTCCAGCTGAACTTATCTAACCAGTTTGCATCTGTACCTTCTTAAAAGGCCTGTAGAGAACTGGTGTTAGTCCTGTCCCTCAACATGTAGGCAACCTGATTCCACTTCTACACAACTCAAAGAGCCAGTCAGAGAGGCAATAAGTTTCATTAAAGCTGTATTTTCTAGTAAACAGATAAAAGATTTGCTTTTCATTCTTTCTAACAAGTGAAATAGGGAATAAATGTTCTTCCCCTGTAGCTAAAGAAATCTGAAACAAGTCCAAACAGCTTCTCTATTGAATTTATACAAACAGCAGCTCTAAGCTCATAAAAATATATCACTGTGAAGCCCACAAATATGGCTTCATTTTATTACACTTACAACAATAATTTGGAGCAATAAATATTTTATACTGAACTCGTATTCTGTCTGCAGCATGGGTCATCTAATTTCCTCGGACCTCACTCTATATCTGGAACTCAGGTTTCGTAACCCAGTTGCTCTGTGCCTGGAAATCCTAATGATGTTAGTGGCAGCTAGTTACACGCAACAAAGACAAACACAGACCTGCCCATGTTACACGAGTGGTATTTAATGAAAGCCTGTATCAAGCTTCCTTTTTCTCTGTTAAATGCACCTTTTTCTGCAAGGTCAGTTCATTTCTATGGAATCACTTGCAAACTCAGGTAATGCTTTGAGTCAGTGGCAGAGTTGAGCCTGAAGGGTTAGAGGCCATCACAGAAAAAAAAAAAAAGGCCTTTTAAAAGCAACAGTGCCCTTAAAGAACAGTTATGCTGGATATCGTCTGGCAGGTGAAAGCATTCAGCCTTGAACACTCTGTCTAATAAAGACTACCAAGCATCTGTGTGCCTGTGCGCCTTCTCATCTAAGGTGCCCACACCTCCACTGTAGCTATTGTAAACACCTGAAAGCTTTTTTTGGCATTAAGAGCAATCACAGCTTGTTTTAGTCTTCCAGTCCACTTAGTGATGTTATGTTCTATCTGAAACAAGCAAAGACCTCAAAATCAAAAAGAAACTTTTCCTGTGGTGTAAACCAAGAGGACAGATGACCACACAGAAGGTCCCAGTCTTGTATCCGAGCAGGTAAACACATCACACCATCTGTGGGAAGGATGGCTTGAAAGTGTCCTGTCATTCCCTGGTGCTTCTGAAAACACACAGTACGTTTCACCTCCTGCTGACTGTGTGAAAGGAAAGTGGGCCATGGCCTTACCTACTTTTAATTCCTTTAAAGCCAGCAGACATCTCAGATGATTCAGCTGGGAGCAAGGTGCCTCTCACTGTAAAGCTATCAGGCTCCATTTAGGAGTGTGCTGTGTATGGCACACATTTAAATTTTCTATCCCCTGCCCATGACACACACTGGGTGAATTCCAGCCCTCAACAATATACTGCAGTATTAGAAGAAACACGTCTGCATTTATTACCTCATGAAAGTTTGTATCTGAGCTGCAGAGTGTAAATTCAACAGAAAGTCTTTTCTTCACCTAAGTGAGAAAGCCAACAGAGTATGCTTCAATTAGAGTATGCAGATTAGTTCTTGCCTGTTATTATTAAGTTCTCACAGACCATGTAGCATTGGCATGACAGGGATTTGCTTCTCAAGAAAGCAGTAATGATACATATGCAAAGAAAAAAAAATCTAGTATAATATATTCCATCAAGTAACACATACAGGAAAACAAAGGGAAGAAGAACAAATGCAGAACAGTAGTCTCAACCACAGTGGTGCCCTCTAAAAACTGAGATGAGAACTGTCATTCTTATGAGCATGAATATCTTTCTCTTAAAATAATCAGAGGCCAGGGATTCCTAATTTAGAGTAGCCAGATGATTGAGCAAAAAAATAACTTGTCTTATGGAAGCCTTCTGGCTATTTCCTTACATTTGTACTTGGCTATGAGTAGAAAAAAAAGTCTTCTAGCTCTCAGGCTGAACGTATAATACACCCAAATAACACAGGAGGCTTTGTGACAGTGAGAGATGTCTGAAATTACAAGTCTGGAAACATAATAATGCTTGAATGGGAAGTCAACTCCAGCCAGTCATTTACCCTCTTTTTTTCACCATTTTAAGATTTCTTCTGGATTTGAAACTGCACAGCAGGCCACAGATGCATGGATTGCTGTCACCTACCTTGAGTGAAAGGGTCTGTGTGCTGCAAGCAAATTCCAAACGATATAATAGCATTTAACTTCTTTTCCTCCCATTTCAAGCGGCTTGGCACCATTGAAATTAGCGATCCTAACCTTTTGGCACCAGCTCTGTGCAAGGCACTCTTGTGCTGGAGTAAAGCCTCAGTGAGGCAACTTGCATGAAACCAACAGGAAAGTTGAACAGTGAAACCACTATTTCCTGGTGGTACCATTTTTTTTTCTGCTGCTTTAGCATACTCAGCTGCCCAGCGAACATACCTGGCAGCAGGAAGGTGGGGATGGGGAAAGACAGACTTGTCTTTTCAGCACCTGCAAGCTCTGCTGTCTTTGCAAGGCCCTTCTGTTCTTAGGATGTCACATTGACCAGAAGAGTGAGAAAATGTGTGCAGCAGCAGTGACTCTGGACTCACCTCTGCTTCTTGCCCAGAACTCTTGTCACCTCCACAGCTCTTCAGGAAGATTACACTGCACCAATTTTCACTTTGTACCTATCCACTTCTCTTTATATAGGAATACCTTACCTGAAAGTGGTACTGCACATTCTCAAAGGAAAAGGCTTAATTACTGGCAAAGCTATAAGGCATCTGACATATCTTCTGGAACTTGGCTCTCATCCACTACTACTAATCTTTTTTCTCCTTTATTTTGTTAAACTCAACTTTCTTCAGATCAGCTAAAAGCCATCATCCTGAGTCTCGCATCACTAAGTAATAAGTTTTGTCTCTTATTACAAACAGCACTTCAATTCAGGAAAGGAAAAGTCTTAAAAGTCTTAAATATTTATGCTGAACTATAGGATTTTGACAGTCCTCTTAATTATTGCAGTATAAACTCCAGCACTCCTCAGTGCTTGACTGCAGGAGCTTAGAGTGCCGACCTCAGAATGAATTCCTCAGGAAAACATTAGAAGGGCATGGCATTACTACATCTTTCACAGAGATCATTTTAAATAAAAATCTAAACTATGCTATGAGGAATCTTCAGATTCATCCTTTATTCCTCTGGAAACGTTCAATATTATCACCTAATTATCATTCATCTTCCTTATTCACTGTAAGGTTCCTTCCTCCATGTCTCACTTCCACCTAGCTTTCATATGCTCACCTGTACAGCAAGCCTCCACTAATTCTATTCTCTGTAGATAAATCTTCCCTGAAAATATTTTCATGACATTGGGCTTTTTAGATTTTCCTTGCACCTCCTTCGGTATTGTTCTGAACACTAGTCTGGTCCTGCTCACATGGCTCCTTTCCACCTGCTCTATTTTGTTTGTTTTCCATGTGTTTTATTCCTTAATCTAAGATGTGCATTCAACTTAAAAGGGCTAGACCATAGAAAGAATACACAGTATAGGTGTCTCCCAGACTGGATCATAAATATTACATCTTCTCAATATTGCTGTTACTAAATGCACCATCATTGATTCTCAAAAGCTTTAACAGAGCTTGTTACTGAACACTTGACAGAAGCAAACTCAGCTTTCAAAAGGTTTACAGTTTAGCCTTTTCTTTTGTATTTGTTCAAATCTGCTACCCACTTGGAATTGCTGTCTGATCCCACAGTTTACTTCCCTGTTTCAGCAGTACCTTCTACCATGACAAAGCGAGTTGCCGTCTTCCACCTCTGGGAAAGTTCTTCTCTGCATAGCCCAGAGAAGAAGCTATCCCAGACCAGATACACTAATCTAACTCTATCTGTGGACTGCAAAATCCCAGGTCCTTTTCTCAAATCCAACAGCTCACCTATCTTTTACTCTGCAAGGTTTCACTACACAAGAGTTCATTCTGGATCGTTTCTGTTAAGCCACAGCTCTACCAACAGCGATATCAAGCCCAACAGGCAGCACGGCCTTTCTCTGCAAGGATGGGAGCAGATTGCTTACCAAGTGAAAGGACGGCTCCCTGGATTTATATTGACTTGTTATTGCTATCAGGAGCCACATTGCCTGGTGGCCAAGCTGTCATATCTGACCTGGACACCTCGTAAGGGCTTGCCTTTTGGGATAAAGGAAAAAAAAAAGTGTAGGAAAGGGGAAAACTTTAAATGCATTTTCACCTGAGGAAAGGCCAACTAATAACCTCACACTTCCAATCATGTACATCTTTCCACATTTTCCTTGCTTTTCACTTCCTTTGCTTTTTGCACCAAAATGGTACATTTCTCTTGAGTCTTTATATTCTAGACCCAAATAGACTCAAATCCCTTACATTTTAGACCTGAAGTAGTGTAGTTATTACTTCCTGAATTTAAAATAATATTATAACATATACTTATTTTTATGTAGTTTAAAACTCAACTTCCAAATTCTCTTAGCTGGTTGGATTACGTCACTGCTCTCCTCTTGATTTCTCTTAAGCATTTCCTGGTGACAGCTCCAGAAATCTGTGAGCCTGAATTTTCCTGAATTTCTTAAGTCATAACTGCATTACCTCAACCTGAAAAATACAAACTTTGTTGCGTAGCAGGCAGCTCCAACGCAGACCATACAGAGAAAGCTCTGAGTATTTCCTCAGCTCATGTCTTTCTTCTTTCAGCTATATTCCACTTCCACATTTCCAAAACAGCTACTGTGAGAAACAGCGGAGTGGTGACACAGGGTTTGAAAGAAAGCTTTCAATTCCTTCTGAGAAGGATTTCCCGGCTTGATGGTCAGCATGAAGCCAGTGTTCTCCCAGCTGTGCTGGAAATAGCTTCAGCTGCTCCAGAGCCAGCAGCAAAGCCCAGCTCCAGCGCCAGTTGAGCCGAACTGTGGTCGGTCCTGGGAGCCACATTGCCACCAGTGAGTCACCACCTCCCCTTTCCCTGCTGCGCAGGCATCCAAGCTCTCCTGTCTTCCCACCTCCAACACGGTCCCTGTCCCCAAATTATCTGACCCTGGTTCTGAGTCAGTTGGAACTCCTCCAGCAAAACTATTTCCTATGAGCAGTCTCCTGTTTTATTCACTGTGTATGGGCAGAATACCCCTTTCTTTGGAGTGTATGACACTTGCCATTCATCCAGGATATGCTGGCATTGAGTTAAAATCAGACATCACATTTTTCCCATCCTTCTTTTCAGACTATCAGGGGAAGTGTAAAAGAATATCAGCAACATTGCACTGATAATTTTAATTCCCTTTCTCATTCTTTTGGCTTTAAGAATTCTCATTTCCTTTTCTAAATTAGACATTACTCAATTAACTGGACAAAAACACAGCACGTGTAAAGTTAGCGTCACTCTTACCAGTTTTCCCACAGTTGAAGAGATATTACCATCATCATGTCAAACAAATTTGCTTTGAGGAAATCACAAATTTGTTTGATAAAGATCAGCATGCAGGCAGAACAGATCTAGACTTTCATAAGGCATCAGATTTAGTGGCTCAGAATATTTTAATTTAAAAATTAAGGATTATATGTCAGTGAAATGTACTCGAAATAGCTTAAGAACTGAGTAACTGATAGATCTTGAAACCCTATTGGCAACTGGGATTCATTATCAAAGCATTGTGAAAATGTTTCCATTGTGAATGTTAGGCATCAGTGTTTCGTTCACTCATGAAAATTTATGAAAAGTGAAGAAAAGTAATTAAATCTAAACTTCCTTGAGCCTAGAGAAAATGCCTTTCAGTGAGACACTGCAAGAGATCAGTTCGTTTTTCTTATCCAAAAATAAAGAATACTGAGAAGATAATTAGAATAAGCAAGTATATTTTGGGGGAAAATGTATTGTTAATCTACCTGGGAAGGTGTTAACGAAAAGTAATGTCTTGGAGTTATAGTTAGATATCTTCAGATCGAAAGGTGCACAGACACTGTTATTACTGGCACCAAAGATGGTTCATGATTGCAACCAGCTATTTAAAAAAATTGTGATTTTTTTATCTTTTGATTCTTTTATATTAAGACTGGATGTTAGACAGGAAATCTGTATTATGGTATCTCATCTAGAGATCACGTGGAAAAAACAGTGATCCCCTAAAACTGAATTGTATGGGTCTGTAGCAGCTGAACAACATCTAAGTTTTTTGGTTTAAACCTGTTTGAAAGTAAACCAAAACCCACTGTCATGCCAGGGTTAAACAGCAAGGCTAATCTTGAAAGAAAATATTTCTCTACTAGACTCTCTGGCTTATAATAAAACACAGAGAAATGTATTAAAAGACAGTTGGTTTTTTTAGTAAACACACTTGTGAAATCTTCTCTTTTTATCTAAAAAAAAATAGCCAAATATTTACATGTGTCTATCGGTGCTAAAGAATTTACACCAAACTGATTTAGTAAACTTAAATACAGGAAACATCTTCAATGTTAAATATGCAAAACCATAAAATATAATTTATAGTTATAGCATCCTATTTTTCCTTAAGTAGTTGCATTTATTACTTGAAAATCTTTGGCAAGATTCTATTTAGAGATACTGCTTTTAAAACATATTTGAATACTTTTCATTCCTTAGATGTTCTGTTACATATTTATGTTACTAATTAATTTAGCTATACAAAAGTACACCTATCCAAGGCTGAAGCAGACAAACATTTTAAACAAAATAACTCTGCACACACACCTACTTCCTGTAATCCATTTGAAATTGCTGGTTGTACTTAAACAAACACAGTGTCTTTGTTATGCATCCCTCAGCAAAGTCTTGATTAGAAAACAGAGTTCCATAACTGATTAGTGTGTCTCCTGTTATAATATTAGCGCAGGCTAGGGCTGAAGGAAAAGGATTTAAGAGAATTTTTGCATAGCGTTCCTCTGGAGAAACTGTCTGCTTACGGCTTGGACAGGCGTACACTTTACTGGGCAAAAAACTGGATGGCCTGGCCCAAAGAGTGGTGGTGAATGGAGTTTAACCCAGTTGGCAGCCGGTCATGAGTGATGTCTCTCAGGTGTCAGTTCTGTTAAATATCTTTATCAATGATTTGATGAAGGGATAGAGTGCACCCTTAGTAAGTTTACAGATGACACCAAGCCGGGTAGAAGTGTCGATCTGCTTCAGAGGTAGGGAGGCTCTGCAGGGGGATCTAGACAGACTTGATCAATGGGCTAAGACCAATTTCATGAGTTTCAATAAGGCCAAATGCCAAGTCCTACACTTTGGCCACATCAACCCCCAGCAGCGCTACAGGCTTGGGGAGGAGTGGCTGGGGAGCTGCCAGGCAGAGAGAGACCTGGGGCTGTTGATGGAGAGTCAGCTGAACATGAGCCAGCAGTGTGCCCGGGTGGCCAAGAAGGCCAACGGCATCGTGGCTTGTATCATAGGTTCATAGAATCATAGAATGATTTGGGTTGGAAGGGACCTCAGAGATCATCTAGCTCCAACCCCCCTGCCATGGTAGGGACATCTCCCACTAGAACAGGTTGCTGATCTGGCCTGTATCAGGAATAGTGTGGTCAGCAGCACCGGGAAAGTGATTGTCCCACTGTAATCAGCACTGGTGAGGCCACATCTCAAGTAACGTGTTCAGTTTTGGGCCCCTCACTACAGGAAGGATATTGAAGCACTAGAGTATGTCCAGAGAAGGGCAACAAAGCTCCTGAGGAGCAGCTAAGAGAACTGGGGTTGTTTAGCCTGGGGAAAAGGAGGCTGAGGCGAGACCTTGTTGCTCTCTCCAAATACCTGAAAGGAGGCTGTAGAGAGGTGGGGATTAGTCTGTTCAACCAAGCAACAAGTGACAGGACAAGAGGAAATGGCCTGGAGTTGTGCCAGGGAAGGTTTAAGTTTGATGTTAGGGAGAATTTCTTTACTGAAAATGTTATCTGGCATTGGAACGGGTTTCCCAGGGCAGTGGTGGAGTCCCCTTTCCTGGAAGTATTTAAGAGTTGGGTAGACACAGTGCTTAGGGATAAGATTTAGTTGAGGACTTGCCAGTGTTAGGTTAACGATTGGACTCAGTGATCTTAAAGGTCTTTTCAAATCCAGGCACTTCTGTGATTCTGTGAAGTGCATTATCCTGGGTTTCAGTGGAGAAAGAAAGTGTGAGCTGACATTCCCACAGACCTGCGTTCAAGGAGTGAATGAACAGTAAGTCGCAGCCAATACTTATAATGTCACTCACATCTCTCGTCAGTTTACATTCAGTGGCAATATTAACCAGAACTGTCCTGTCAAAGTTTGGAAAGGTCATTTAGGCATTTCTTATCCACTGCTCATTTAAAGAGACCTCTCTCAGATGCTTACATCCACCTCTGGCCAACCTCCTAGCCCCACACAGCAGCCAGAGGAACAGTTTGTAGTAGAAGGATGGAAAAAACCTGGCTGATGTACATGTAGAGTGAGAAGCCACTCCTGCACTCCTTGTGCAAACAGATCATGTGAACAGAAACAAACATCAAACCTAAATCAATATAATCACGTGCCATCGGAGAACAGCAGTTTCTAAAGCAAGCTATGAACAAGCAACTATTCATTCCAAGCAAAGCTATAAGAGTAAAACTAAAGAAAACAAGAAAAAGTTAGTCTAATATAAAATAGCCTTAAACCGACCCTCAGCTGCAGAGAAGTTCCTGGCTGCCACCCAGCCTCAGTCAGGGGAGTGCTGGTTGGTCTACGATTGAGCAAGTTACCTCTTTAGGCAAATGGTGCTAAAACCTGCGTATGAGCAGTGCTAATCCACCTTCTTTAGGAGCAAACCACCTCTTTCAGATCTGCCAGACTGCACAAAGCGTTCCAGACAGAAGTGGAGCTAAACTGATCAAAATCCAATGAGAAATGATCTCCCTCACTAGCCTCTTATTTTTTTTTCTTTTTTTTTTCCAAGTTATTTGCTCCCAATAAATTTCAAGAGCATTTGGCTGTTGAAATAATAGATGAAGATGCAGTATGTTAATGCTGCTTTTAATGCATTTTATCTTGAAAAAAACATAGATCGGTTCTCAGCAAATACAGACCTCCCTCAATAAATTAACCCTATGACTTAGAAAAAATCCCCAGAAACCCTTTTTCCCCACCATTTCTGTCACTTGCAACATCCATCCCGCTTTAAATTCTTCTGGCTGAACACGAAGTATTTCAGAGGGCGAAAAGAAGAAAAAAGAAAAAAAAAACCAAAGTCTAAGCCACCTTGTAAAGTCCAGAAAAAAAAAATAAACAAGAAGTAGAAGGAGTAAACACAACCCTCAAGTGCCATCAGTTTCATTCGTGTGATGTCGCACGGGTGCTATTTTCGTAGCTACAAGAAGGAGGCAATCGAGGGGTGGCGGGGGGGCCTGTTTTCTGT
>NW_009715455.1:0-3022 GCF_000703405.1 Apaloderma vittatum | reverse complement strand
CAGCATAGACTCTTCACAGGGTCACAGCCTCCTTTCAGTGCATCCACCTGCTCTGCCGTATGTTCCTCCATGAGCTGCAGATGGATATCTGCTCCACCGTTAACCTCCACGGGCTGCAGGGGGACAGCCTGCCTTACCATGGTCTTCACCATGAACTCTGCTCCAGCACCTCGAGCACCTATCCCCTCTCCTTCACTGACCTTGATGTCTGCAGAGTTGTTGGTTTCACATATTCTCAGTCCTCTCTCTGCTGCTATTGTTCTCACCATGGTTTTTTTCTTCCTTCTTAAATATATTATCCCAGGGCAGTTGCCACTGTTGCCGATGGGTTCAGCCTTGGCCAGAGAATGGTTAACCTTGGAACTGGTCTTTTCTTTATAGGACAAGGGAGCAGCTTCCAGCACCTTCTCACAGAACCAACCCCTGCAGGCCCCCACTACCAAAACTTTGCCACGCAGCCTAATACAGTGACTTGACTTTATCTTGCCCACTCTCACATCCTTGTGCCAGTACTAATTTATTCTCTCGTAACTCTTCCCCAAATCCTTGCTAATATTTGCAGGTGACAACAATTTAGTACTAAGGTACTTTGACAGGAAGACTTTATCAAGTACACCTGTTAAACGATTTGGTGGAAATGAGACGAAAACATAGTGGCCTAAGGAAGGCAAGTAGCATCTCCCTGAAAATGCTGGAAGGACAGCTACCAGTAATGGTACGAGCACTCCTTTCATGCAAGTTCCAGAACCGTTAAGATGATTGCAAGGGATCAGACCCAGAGAAATTCTATTTAAATGCGTATTTTGAAATATATTTTAGTTCCCTTTCAAGAACTACTGATTGTAAAGATGAAAAAAATATATGGTCTTCTTCATTAAGTTTGAGAAATCCTGGACATCCCGACCAGATTCTGTGCTTCAGGGTGAAGGACTCATACAAGGCAGTCATTTATATCTGCACTTTTAGGTGAAAGAATCGCAGAATCACAGAATGAAAGAATCCTTAGCAAAAGCAGTTGTAAGAGAAAATCTGGGGTTTAGGAGGGATTTTTAAGGAAAGGAGTAAGAATTCACTCATCGCATTTTTGGTGGGATTAGGTTTGTGGCGTTTTTTGGGGGAGGCAGTCTTTGTTCTTCTTACCTTTTATAAAGGAACTGGGATGCTGCAGGAGTTTGCTGTAATTTGACTCACCAGCTCTAGTCAGAGCTTTGGGTGGAAATGTCTTCTGAGAGCAGATTAATGGGAACAGCAAATGGCAAATCAAATGAAAAAGTGGTAGCAGATAGTGCGTCTATCATGATCAGCAGCCCAGAGCAGCAACTTTATTGGCACTTCCACTTCCTGGTGAAAGCTGACCACTGAGGGCTGAGGCAGACAGCAGCATTCCCAAATCTGGGCCCCTGCTACATCCTGTCCCTGGGAAAACAGATCCTTCTGCTCATTAGTTTGTTTCATCCGTATCCAGACACTAGTGACCATGGAAGGTGCTCTTGAGAATAGCTAATGGCTGGTTATTTTTGCTCTATATTCTGAGGTGTGATGGTCTTGCACATTTTGGGTTGTTTGGTCTTCTGAGTTGACAGTCTCACTAAGTTTCCCTTTCGTCTCTCTCCTTAGCAATGTTCTGCTTTTCTGTGTCAGTTTAACTCACCACTTGCAAATGGAGATCCACAAGACCTCCTTACCAAGGTCACAGATAATATAAATCGTATTCATGAAGGGCTGAAATGTGGTTTTATGCTTTGTTTTGTACTGGACTGGTTTCAGTAGATTTCCAGTGAACCCGGCTATTACTTTTGCCAGTCAGTGCCTGTCAGAAAGGTTATAGCAGTTTGCAGAAACCTGGCTACCACATCACTGGACATGGCTGGATTAGTGAATGTAGGGTTCCCTGTACAAGAAGCACCTTTGTTCAGGGTTTTTGCAAAGTCTGGAAGCACTGGCACTGTGCCTGGTTCAATGTAGCTATTAGAGTCTGAGACTTTTCATTGACTTTAATTGGAGCTGGATTAGGGCTCAATCATTAAAAAAAATTTTCATCCTGCAGTGAGCAATGGTCACATTTGACCTCAAAATTTCAATAAGAAGCATTGGTAGGGGAAAACTAGAACCTAAGAAATAGAAAAATATTATTTTCCTGTCAAACAATGCATCATAGATAACTGTATTTAGTGCAGTGACCATACGCCTCAAATTTTTCTTGAACTCCCAAGATTTTTTTTTACGTATGATCTGTCCAATTTTCGTTTTAAGTCGCTGCCAGAGCATAGTGAAAGAGAAGGCTGTTTGTCTGCCTTTAGCTGGTGTGGGATCTGCTGTTGGCAAGCACAGATGACAAACGCTTCAGTTCTGTGACCAAATGTCTTTGCCATTGTTTTTGTTAGACTGTGGGATGTTTTGCCTCATATGAGAGAAGATATTTTTGACAATTTATTGTGATGTAGTGAGTAAATAAAATATCAGAAAATAACATATTTTATCTGTATATATATGTACGGATATTTTTACACATAAAAGTATGATATCTTAGTTTGAAGATTTCTTAGAGAGGATTTTACAGTTCCCAAAGCCTATGCTGGATCATTGTTATAGGTCTGCGGTGACTGTCCATCGGTGTCTCTTACTCTTTGCCTTCAATTTCTTTATATTATCTATGTACTACAGATGAAATGTTCCATGCTTCATGCCCTGTGAAAGTCCAAATGGGGCATGTGAAATGTAATGGAAGCACAGTAGAACTGAACCAGAAAGATAAGTAATGCAGGAAACTGTAAATGCTATAATGTTATTAATATTGTTATAATGAATTTCTGTATCTTAAGCCTATTTTTTAGTATTAGGGAACTAATTTTTTGTTTGATTTGTAAAGTATTGTATGAGTTGTTACTTTTTGCTGAATTTGTAACACCTGCTATTTGGGAGGCATGAGAAGAATAATCTGTATTAGTTTTATAATATCTAACAATATGAGATATGAGGTCAATGAGATATGGCTCAAAAGATCATGTCAATTATTGATGTC
>NW_009715454.1:0-27962 GCF_000703405.1 Apaloderma vittatum | reverse complement strand
CAAGGGTCTTCTCCAACCTGAATTGTTCTATAAATCTATGATTCTCCCCCCTTACTCTGCTCTTCTGAGACCCCACCTCAAACACTGCATCCAGTTCTGGTGCCCTCACCATAAGAGGGATGTGGATCTGTTGGAGCGTGTTCAGAGGAGGCCACAAAGATGATCCATGGGCTGGAGCACCTCTGCTACGAGGACAGGCTGCGGGAGCTGGGATTGTTCAGTCTTGAAAAGAGAAGAATTTGGGGGGACCTAATAGCTGCCTTCCAATACCTGAAGGGAACCTACAGGAAGGCTGGGGAGGGACTTTTTACAAGAGTGTCCACTGATAGGACAAGGGGAAATGGGTTTATGTTGAAGGAGAATCTTAGGAAGGAATTCTTCAGTATGAGGGTAGCAAGACTTTGTAATAAATTGCCCAGAGTCGTTGTGGCTGCCCCCTCCCTGGAGGTGTTCAAGGCCAAATTGGACAGAGCCTTGAGTAGCCTGATCTAGTTCAGAGGCATCGCTGCCCATGACAGGGAGGTTGGCTTAGATGATCTCTAAGGTCCCTTCCAGCCTAGGCCATTCTATGAATTCTAATCAACAGCTGCATGGTAGCCTGATCTCTGCCTTTGGTGAAATTTTCCTTTATAAAGTCTAGTTTTCCCCATTCATGATCTCCATAGAAAAGTAAAATTATTTTACTACTCTCTCTTATGTTTCTTGCTATCTTCATTATCTCCTGTGTATCATCTGTGCTGCAAAGGGGATGCCATTCAATTGTGATAAAGCACTCTATTTCTCAGCAATGACAAGCGATGTGTTGGTTCAAGAATATTCCAAACCAAAGTATGCCCAGCTGTATGTAATATTTTTGCATTAAGAAAATCCTAGAATTACAATTTTATTATTATTCCCATGAGATAAAGATGTCGCTTCACAGTAGCAGCCTGCACTCACAAGAGAGAGCATCTCTTTTTCCACCAGGTCCTCATAGGCTAAGCTCCCTACCTGGTTGGCCTGGAAGACCTCTCTCTCCTTTATGTCCTGCTGGACCATCAAAACCAGGTAGTCCATCTCGCCCTGGGTCACCAGGAAGACCAACTGGACCTAAAATAGAAAAACCCACAACTGAAATAAAAGCTCTTGAAATCTCACTCTAAAAATCTTTAAATTCTGGGACTCATCTCTTTTTTTTCATAATACATTAGAGAAGAACAGACGACTGAATCAGATCTATGTGGTAGAATCCTGCATTTATCTGCTACCTCTTGCTGAATTTTGATATCTTCAGTAAACTTCTGCAGCCCACACAAAGTGACTGGCATTGCAACCTGCAGTCATTCTCAGCCACTTTCTCTACAGCCACCTAGGATCATACCTGGCAATCCCTGTGGCCCTGGCAATCCCGGTGGCCCTTTCGACCCAGGCTGCCCTGGAGAACCCGGAGGACCAGGGTCACCTTTGACAACAATGCTTCGTCCAATGGTACCTGGTAAACCTGGTGGACCTGAGAGAAAGCAGCTTAGCATTAGATAAAACAAGGTGGAAGAGAGCATTAGAAACAGTTTCTGCTATTTATTGCAAAGTCTGAAGCCAAGAGCTCTAACAATGCAAAGAGTAATTGTGTAATTAAGGCAAAAGAATGCTCTTGGTGACTCCCCCAAAGGACAGCTCTTACAGGGGTTAATCTACATAGACTGGATGTAGAGTATAAAATAGGGTAAGTTTACTTGTACGGCTAAAAAAGTATAGTCTGAAATTGTGTTTAAGCTGTTGCTCATTTAACTACTTTCATTGCTGGCTGTAATACATCTGTGTAACAAATTCAACTGGTAGGAGGACAAAAGTGACAATAATGGTACTAAGGACTCCTCCTACCTGGTGGACCTGGCAGTCCTTGACTGCCTGTGTGGCCAGCAGGTCCTGCAGGTCCAGTGAGGCCCTTCATTCCTGAAACATCAAATTCACACAGTTACACAGTGAAAGAACATGCTGTATTAAGAAAATCTGCTGCAGGAATAGCCAAAATCAGGCTTCTTGTCTCCATGAGTAGCTGTTGCTGTGTCTGGAGATTTTCACTTGACACACTAGTTAGATTCCTGGGAATACCCGGTTAAATACCTGGGAATCCTGGAACGCCTGGAACCCCGGGGTCACCCTTCATTCCATTCAGACCTGGACGACCAGGATCCCCCTGAACAAAACAGCTTCATGTTATTCACTCACCTCCTCAGCAATTTTAGAAAAAAACAGAGAGAAAAGGTGACTGGAGGACAAATAAGCACACTTTGGGTCTGTGAACTAGTGCTTTGGATGGCCATGCATTCTGCTCATTGTACTGTGTGCTGTTAGAGAATGCTGTACTATGAAGTGTGCATTAACAGCTCCAGCTCCCATGGAATATCCTGTCCAAATAATTAAGGAGGTATTTAAGGAAAAGATCTTATTACCTGTTACAAGACTGGGTGTTAACTACCACATTTTGGCTTTTATTTCACTATGATAAACTGAATATTCCACCCAAATATATTCCATTTTTATTGCATTTAAAAATAAACTAGGGAGAAAACTCCATTTCTTGCTTTACCTGGCGTCCAGGTGGTCCTCGATCTCCCTTTTGACCAGTCAGGCCTGGTGGGCCAGGCTGACCCGGGTTCCCTTTTTCACCTTTAAGTCCTCCACTGCCTGGTGGCCCTCGTGGACCTTCTGGGCCTGGTGGACCTTAACATTGCAGAACAAATATGCATATGTCAGCAAATATCAACCATTTTCCCCAAGTTTGTGCCTTCAGCATAAAAAAAAAAAAAAAAAAAAAGATATTTTGACTTGCCAGCTCTATTTCAATGCTGAATTCAAATAAACTCAAAGGAAAACAAATAGAGGGATTATTTGCACTACCCAAATCAGGAACCAAGGCTCCTTATCTGGAGAACTGAAAGATGACATCCTGACTTTATACCACCATCTAAATAAAGGTAACTAATATTAATTTGTGGTAAAATAAACCATAAGCAAGTGCACCAACAGCTAATAACATTTTAAAAGTTAGATCTCATTACTAGATTAATGGAAGGATCTCTTTGTAGGGCAGTGCTATGACATTCTCCCCCACAGTACAACAAATTTAATAAGATCTATCAGTGTGCTGGATTTTTAATTCTTCCACAGCCTCGAACAACTTAACATCTCCTTTGACATCCTCATACTCTATATTCAGTGGATAAATTTGATGAGCTCTGTTTTTGCATGCAGATCTGAGTATGGAATTCCTTTCAAAGGTTTTAAGTCAACAGCAATTTTGTACCACATTTTAGACATATCCTGTAGTAGTTTCAGCAACAGAAAATATCCTATCATGCAAGGATTTTTTCATTTTGCTCTTTTATGCTGTTCCAGTATTGTACACATGCAAAATAGTAACATCTTAGTTACCATCTAAGGCATGCTAATCAAACACATGCGATCTTCAGGTTAACCTAGTCCTTAAAAAGATCATCACGGAATTACAGGAAAACATCCGTTTCTCTTATATCAAGTGCAATACAGTAAAATAAATTGACGGAGTTAAGAGTCTAACCTGGAGGACCTGAAGGATCAGAGTTCACCATAGCCCAATGATCGATGTTAGAAGGGTCAGACATCACACAGTACAAAACAAGATTACTAGTTAGAAATAGTACAGATGACAGCATATACACTACACAACAACCCATTTCACCAGCATATTTTGTATTTACAATATAATCCACATGCATGCATAAAACCATACATGAATATACAATGATACATATTTTCAGATACAAGGTATTCTGGTGACTAGGCTCTACGAAGACTAATTTGACACTTCGATTAACAGTAAACTTAAAGCTTTACTAAAGAATGTGTTATTGCTTTAACATTACAGCTGAGGCCTGTTAGTCTTATTCACAGTGAGGTTGGGAATATAACCATTTTGCTGACAATATTCAACATCACAGGGGCTGGAGCCTGGCAAGGATGCAGGTAAATTGTTAATGACAAATAATTTTTGAGCAAAATTCTGCTTTGGGAAGGGGGAAAGCATGATTAACAGAAAGATTTATCCTGGTTAATCAGGTATGAGCATCAACTACCTGTGAATACAGTTCTAGAACTGAAAATTAGGCTTATATCCTCTTCAAAACGGTAAGCAGGATTGACATGGATCAACAGGGCTGTGAATGCTATGAGCAAAAATACAGCAGAACTTACAAATTTATAATTTGTTGTCTTTACTGTTTGCATTATTTTTTTTCTTGGTAAAAATATACCCTAAAGGTGCTAATTTAACTGTTTAAGGTTGTTATGAGGAATGGCATATGATTACATCCTTAGAAAAATAATTTAATTATCCTCTTTCAAAAAGTAAGCTAGTTGTTCCTACCATGCTCCTGAATTAATACACATTTTAGCTCCTGTGCCAATGTATCTTTCATGTCAGAGAAATGATTTAAATATATCAACATATCACCATGCAATTTGCAGTTAAAAACTACAATAAATACACGGCAGGTTTACCACAATGCACTATTTCTTATCTATGTGATAAATTATTTTAGATACTAACTGCAATACAGTTGTTAAAAATAATGACAGGGACATGTCACTGATACTTTTAAGTACTTACAAACTATATTTTACTGTTGGGTAGGTTTTGCTATGATTTCTAAATCTATCCTGTACTTGTTGATTATTGAATTCTGGCTAAGCACTGTCCAAGGGTGGAACAAAACATGAAGCAATTAAGTTCCTCTCAGCATACCCATGATGGTAGCCCTCTCGGAAAGCATGGTTACTGCTTGTGTGACCACCATTTAATTAAAAGGTAAAGCCCCATTTATTTTTATTACATGACTGCATAAAGCTAAGATTCAAATGCTGGAGGCTATCACATTTGCTACCACACAGTGCTAACGACTGCATGGTAAAAAACAAAATGTATTCCTTCATTGAGTTTTCGTGACAGTTCTTTGCAACTAGAAAGTCATCATAGCAAAACCTAAAGACGTCATTATTATTAAACAGATATACCAAGTCATTTTCACTCAACACAGATGTTAAAAAAATCTTCCTTAAAGGCGGCTTGTGCTACATGCTGATATGCTACAATTATGATAAGCCTGTGAAAATGACCATGGTCTTGTCAATCCCGTTCCATTGCCCTAGTATTAGTAAGGGGAGGGCTGTATGTTTCATTTTCATTAAACATGTTATGACCATGGTCTTGTCAATCCTGCTCCATTGCCTTAGTATTAGTAAGTGGAGGGCTGTATGTTTCATTTTCTTTAAACATGTCATTTCCTCTAAATGTGCTGGTGAAGCACAGGATTTCTCTGCACTGGAACGTTACAATGCTCTAAGGTGGAAACATAAAGCATTGCTGTTGCTCAGTATCAATTTTTCTACAGACACTGTTGGTATAAACCAACAGACACTGTTGGTATAAAAGAAGCATCTAATTTATCTAAGTCACTTGAGAGTGTCCAAAATCAACAGTAGTAGGTGTTACAAAAATGAATACTGCCACTTGCCCATGCTGCAAAACAATTACACAGCAAAGACATGAGACCACAGCACAATATGCTTTTCAGAAAAAGATAAAACCCAGCATATATTGTTTTCAGCTGCACTGAGAATAAATATCCTAAAAAAAGTGTCAGAGTTGGAGACATTTTATAAAAGCCTTGCATATTTGGACCCATATGATCTTCCACCGTGGGGAGAGAAACACTATGTCCTTCCAATGTCAGTCCTACAGCAATACGGAGGAAGAGTCTGAAAGTCAACTCTTGAGCTTTCCTTTTCTAACACAAATTAAAAGGTATGGCTGCAAAATGACTCAGCATATTCACATTTAGACAGTACAAAAGTATATACATTCATTTTCATGCAGAGTTATTATTTTGGAGTTAAGGGGCTAACCTGAGGGACCTGGGAGTAGGGGGTCAGAGTTCACCAAGGTCATCATTAGAACAAGGGGAAAAACATCAAAATTGTTAGAAATACCAACAAGTTAATATATTCAACTAAACCTTTCTTTTAGATTTAGCTCAATATTCCTTTACATACACTATGCAAAACACCAAACTATTATTATTCATAGCAATGAAAATAGACATGTGGAGTAACAGCAATGTTGTGTTGCCCTGGAAATTGGCTTAATTTTATAATCAATTAATAAATCCATTCCAATAACTTTGCTTTAAGGACAACTCAACTGAAATCGGAGAGCTATATCTTGTTTGACTTCATCGCTTCTACTAATCTTAGAATATACCCTGAAGTCAACAACAAACTATATATATACAGCTTCTGGTTTTATTTATGTCCCTAGAAGGAGGGTAACTTGACAGCCACACAGCTGCTTTTATGACTAACTGCCTTATGTTGAAATGTTACAGAATCAGCATTCCAACAATAGACTGTGTTATCACTTGAAACAAAAGCCTGGACTGCTGATTGTACCTAAACTGCAATAATAGTTTGGTTTATCCACATTAGTTCACGCACAACTGAGCACAACAAATGCTTCACTTTATAAATTGCATGCAACAAAAATGGAAATGAGAGAGAGAGAGAGAGAGAACATAGCTGAGCAGAACTTCACTGGTTGATTTTCCCCCAGCTCATGCTCATAAAATTGCACAGAGTCCCACCATTCCTCTAGCTCCACAGCCAACTGCAGTCAGTTAGCACCTGATTTATATAGGGAAGCATGAACAGGATGAGAAGCTCTGTAAAAACACCAATGAAACCGCAGAACACAGAATCTCCATTGGCAGTTTTATTATGTATCAGCAGCTGCTTAGCTGGTTTACTTTTTTGGTTTTTTTTTAATTAGGATTTGGAATCCTCTATATAGGAATCTTTTAAAAACGATCATGGGGCTGGGGAGCACCTCTCCTATAAAGGACAGGCTGAGAGAGTTGGGGGTGTTCAGTCTGGAGAAGGAAAGGCTCCAGGGAGACCTTACAGTGACCTTTCAGTAACTGAAGGGGGCTTACAGGAGAGATGAGGAGGGACCGTTCACAAGGGTGTGTAGTGACAGGTTGAGGGGCAATTGTTTTAAACTAGAGCAGGGTAGATTTAGATTAGATGTTAGAAAAAAGTTTTTTGCAATGAGAGTGGTGAAACTCTGGAACAAGTTGCCCAGAGAAGTGGTAGAAACTCCATCCCTGGAGGCATTCAAGGTCACGCTTGAGGGGGCTCTGAGCAACCTGATCTAGTTAAAGATCATAGAATCATAGAATGGCCTAGGCTGGAAGGGACCTTAGAGATCATTTAATCCAACCTCTCGACTAGACCAGGTAACAGATGGGGACCGAGCAGGAATCGAACCCACAACCTTGCTGTAGTCATTGCTGTCAGCACCGCGCTCAACCCACTGAGCTAACTGGAATGCCTGCTCACTGCAGGGAGGTTGGACTGGATGACCTTTAAAGGTCCCTTCCAGCCCAGCACATTGTATGATTCTATGAAAAATGAAAGCCTATACTTTTATGGCCGAATCAGCTTCCTGTGCCAAAATTTTAATTGCTGCACCACTCTACATACAGAAAAACTATCTTTGGAAGTTCTTGGCATCTAGGATGTCTTAGGCCTTTACTATGGCACACTTAGAGCCCAAGTTCAACATGCCACCATCTCTTATTTCTTCACTACTTCACTTGCCCCAGCTGCATCTCTAACCACAGTGAGCAGATCTGGGATTACTTGTCCCATACTCCCACCTGCCAGCAAGCAGATGAGGACAAGGCCACAGGGAAAATGGAAAGCAAATTCAGACAACCAACTTGCTGCATGGATGCTCCACTGACTGGTTAGAGCTCCTGGGGCACAGCAGGGAGTAAGTTCCTGAGGAACAAGTGGAAAGGTATGTGCTCCTCCTTCCACTAACCAAATAGGAAGCCAGGAAGAAATTGTGACTGGCTGTAAATTATTAAGCCACTGGGTTGTTCCTCACCAGTGAAATAAAAAATAGTTTAGGATACAATGCAATTCAAGTATTTTTACTAGACTAAAAGAAAGCCTCACTATATTGGCAAACAGCACTCCAGTTATAAAGTGTTCGAAACTAAAATCAAGTATTCCTTATAATGACTCATTTTTTAAATGCAGAGTTAGGATAGATTAGTTCATAGCCTACTCTGCACAAAAGAAAAGTTCATAATGTCATTGAGAATAACTAAATATTACTCAATTCCATTTCCAGTTAAAATATTTTGAGAAAATTCCATTCTAAAAACTTTTTTTCAGTGGGATTGCCTCCTTCTGTAGCAGAAGCAAGCAGGAGGAAAAAGCGAATCTTGAAATCTTTTCAAGTGTGTACTGCAAAACTAAACTTTCCCTTGATACTCAAAAATGAACAATATATGTATAGCAGCTATTTTACAAATATGGTAACTCAAAACTAACTGTCCCAAAACAAATCTTTGAGTAACAGAAAAATCTGAGATCAGAGTTTGAAGCAAGAAATAAAAATATTACTTCTCCATTAATATGCAAAGAAAATAACTGTTATCAACAAATACCCTGGTTTGAAAGTAGTCTCCTTTAAGGAGAGTATCAAGCACATTAAGATAAGTCTTTCTGGTGGCAAAGTGCTTCTGAACTCAGATACAGCAATAAGCTTGAGCCAGAGCTGTCACAGGTTCTTTAAGTTAGATTCTTCAAGTGTAGTATCTAAATGCAAATAAACATTCTATGGCACAAAATGTAAATCAAATTCTAATACATGCCAGGGAGTTGCTCAGCAATGTTAACTCAGTATAGTGTTTTTTTTCATTCCCAGAATTTGTTGGTGCAGGAACAAAATGCAAACATGGAACGGAAAGATGGACATGGCATAATGGTGAAACTGAGTTTGTGGGAGGCACATGACACAATGGAGCAATGATTTATGGTACATGACACAAAGATGAAGAGGCAGGCAGCTATCCGATTTGATCATGCTGTGATGCTAGTGAGAATTTGATTTGCATGACTCTTAATATGATAGGATTTGTTACTTTCGTTTTTTGTGTGCAATGACATTTGCTGATCACGTGACAATACTACAAAGGTATTGTTCAAAAGTCGGTATTGTGCTAACTACATGATTATTGTGACAGCATGCAGAGAATCTCCTGTTTATTAATGCATTGGATTTTTGCTGCCAGGTATCAGAAATTAATAGAACATGTTTTATTTTTGGTGCTGTTACTTTTGGCAACAAAATCCTCTGGTTGCCCAAAAATGTGAAGACCTAGCCATGAGGCTTGAACTTATCCATCCAAACAAACCAAGAAAGTTTAAAGGCTGATAACCTACCAGCAAAATATGAAACTACTGGCAGAGGTTGACAGGTATGGATCATGCTCTTACCTGGCCTTCCTGGAACACCTGGTGTGCCAGGGCTACCTTTAGGACCTTCTAGAGGTGGCCCTGGTAATCCTGGTGGACCTGGTGGACCCTGTAGACCAGGGAATCCCTGGAAACCTGGTTCTCCCTTCAGACCTGGAAGTCCAGGGGTCCCCGGTGGGCCAGGTAACCCCCGTTCTCCTTTTTGTCCTGTAAAACCAAACAGCCATATTTATAAATAATGTTACAAAATGATATACAAAAAAGTCCCAATATAAATTTGCAGAATCATTTCACTCTCTTGCAGAAGGTGCAAGTCTGGCCACAACACCTCATTTGCACAGTGAGACAACATAAAATTGATCTAACGTTCAGACAAGAGTTAGAAGTAAAAATCCTTGCGGGAGAAAGTGCTATACTTTCTGACATGCTAAAAGGTTTTACTAAGTCTCACTTTAGTACTCAGTGATGCTGTCATTCATAAACATCCTTTGAGTAAGCCTACAAGCAATACTTTCTGTGAAGAAATCTGTCAGTATTAAGACTTCATAATTTTTCTGACATGCTGCTGAAAGTTAAGACATACTCCCCAAATTTGCATATAAGCTCAAGGAATTTAGGAGCTTTAATACTATTGAAAAGTAATACAACTAAGACTATGTGAAGTTGCTGGTACCTTGCTTTTAAAGTTGTGATGTGGCTTCATTTGTCATCTGTTGTATGAATGCTTTATTTACCGAGACAAATCAGCAAAATTCCACACAATGCAATAGACTATTGTCCTGTGTGGATTTATTTAGCCTGCATAATTGCTAATTTGCAAAATTCATTAGTCCCTAATGAATGTTTTTATTACTGTGGTTAATTGAAAATGGTCTGGTGAGAAAAAAATATGTTTAGTTGTGCACTGGGTTAGGCTGAGATGGAGTTAATTTTCCCCACAGGAGCTCTCACAGTGCTGTGTTTTTGTAGCGGTAGCCAGAAGGGTGTTGATAGTGGTAGCTAGAAGGGTGCTCACACAGCACCAAGGCTGTGGTTTTCCAACAGTCCCCTAACAGCAGGCTGGGGGTGGACAACATCTTGGGAGGGGACACAGCTGGGCCAACTGACCCAAACTTGCCAAAGGGGTATTCCATACCATGTGATGTCAACTCAGATATAAAAGCAAGAGGGAAGAGGGAAGTGTGGGGGCATTCACTATTTGTGTTTGTCCTCCAGAGCAACTGCTACACATACTGGAGCCCTGCTTCCTGGGAAAGTGGCCAGACACCGCACACCAATGAAAAGTAGAGAATAATCTTTGTTTGGCTTTGCTTTCGCACGTGGTCTTTGCTTTTCTGCTGTATTAAACTGCTCTTATCCTAAACCACAGGCCTCTTGCTATATTTTCCCTCTCCCCTGTCCATCTAAGATGCAGGAGTGATAGAGTAGCTTTGGTGAGCTCTTAGCCTCCAATCAGGGCCAAACCACCACAGTTCTTTTTGGCACCCAACACCCAACATGGGGCATGACAACAGCAGTTCTGTGCTAAGCCTGTATAGATAGAATAGTTGTTAAGTGGCAAGTTCCTGTGCAGGCCACGAAGCTTGTTTTGCTTGTTTTGCTCAGCTTGGGAATATGCAGATACAAACAATGGCTATGTGCTTTGTTTTGGTGTTAATAGCCCTGCTGTGCTGTGGGAGCTATCTTGTAGGGAGAGTGAAGGAATTCATCTCCCTCTCCCTTCCTGGGACTGATGTAAATGGCTTTATTATGGAAACTCTCAAGGTCCTTGTTCACCCTTATGTGAGCTCTTTGGTACTACGAGTTAATGCTATTAGTACACTATGGGTTTTGTGAAATCTGGTTTCATCCTGGTATGAGACAGTGTTTGGGTGAGGCTGTACTGAAGTGTGCCTTGAAGTGGCCGGTGCCTGGGCGGCAGAGTGTGTGGAAAGACGTGGGCAGATTCCTAGGATGGTTATCACCTCCCATAGCCTGGGACTTTACCCCTGAACAGGCAAGCAACCCTAATGAGCTGACATGACATTTGATAGAAGAATGCTTCACCTACCCCAGTAAAAACCAGCAACTCCTAGAATCATACTGGTGATTGGCCTGTGCCTATCGAGCCACAGTTCAGTACTTTCAAAGGGCAGTGGTTGAGGCAGGCATCCAAACTTCAGCTGAGGACACCATGGTTGAGACAGGGACTTAAACAACAACTACAGTGATTGCCCCAGTAGTGAAGACAAAAAAGTGGACAATAAAGTCAATGGGTCCACATCATTGACTAGTAAGGGAGAAGGAAGAGGAGGAATTTGATCAAGAAGTTGATCATTTGGCTAGTGTCATGGGTTTGAGTCTGGTGAGTTTTTTTGTAAAAGCAGGGGTGGACTTATGTGAAGATTTGAGAGCCTCCCCCATCTCCAGGTACGAGTTGAACCTGCGTCTGGCCAGGGCCAGGCCAATCAGCACCTCTGCAAGCAAGGTATTTAAGAGGTGACCCCATTGTTCTATCTCTCTCTTTTGGTTTCGTCTTGTTTTGAGCTGTCTTGGCTTTAATGTTGGGAAGTTTTTCTCCTGGAGGATGGGGAGGTGAGAGGAGAACAAGGAACATCACCCTGAGAAGAAAGAGGGGGGGAAGAGTCCCAGAGGAGGAGGAGAGGGAGAAAGCTGCCAGAGCAGGACCCTTCCCTGAAGCCCTGCGGTAGCTGAGATGGTAGGAAGGTGAATGCCTGCCAGTTCAGGGAATAGATGGCAGCGACGATGTCCAGGATGTGTCGGTCGGTGCAGAGCCCCATGCGAGAGGGGAGAGAGAACAAGCATCAGCGGGGTATGTGCCAAAGCGATTCGTGGCCCTGCTGTGTTAAACTGCTCTTATTCTAACCCACAGGCCTCTTGCTATATTTTCCCTCTCCCCTGTCTATCTAAGATGGGAGAATGATAGAGTGGCTTTGGTGGGCTCCTGGCCTCCAATCAGGACCAAACCACCACAAGTTGTTGCTATGGCATTCAGTTTTTGCAGAACATACAACAAGCCCTTCTTTTTTAATTGTATAGATATATTTTACATTCAACATATTTAGCATATTATATTCATACATATTTAGCAAAAACAACAGAGAAACTTTACCTGACAATCCTGGAAGTCCTGGAGGTCCTGGGTGCCCAAAACCTGGTAGACCTGAAAAGAAACAAATTCAGTGAATATGATCATTTAGCTTTCAAGTCTCCAGGAACAGAAATATAAATATGAGGCTGAGAATGATTAAAAGTGCAATATGTCTAGATAGTTGATTCCTTGAGAGTACCAGGATTCTCATTCACTTACCAGTCTACACAAAACTAGAGATTTTGCAACAAAATGCATCTCTAACTTCCATAAATATTTACATCCATTCACAAGATGCTCTTTCAGATTTAAATGTTAATACATTTGAATTTTTGGTTGAGATTCTACTTTTAAGACAGATATAACATTGTTTATCCATGCTGTAACTGAGCTGAAGCAATACAGCTACCGTGGAATGCAGGAACAGAGGCTGGTGTTGAAGTCAGGTAACAAAAATCGATTGCTTTCTTTTCCTATGCTTCATTGGCAGCTTGACAGCACCCTTTGTGAACCATTCAGCAGCTGGGAACCACAGAAGCAGCTTTGAAGGTATATCGGCAGTTATTGAAAAAATACAGCAGGGAAAGCAGGACATCCCAATGCAGAGTGAAGAGGAGAAAACAAACAAGAAGGATACCTAACCTGGTTCGCCCTTCTGACCAGCTGGTCCAGGGATACCATCTCGACCAGGCTGTCCCTTCTCCCCTGAAGGACCAGGAGGGCCAGGAAGACCAGTATCACCTGGAAGGGGGGTAAGAATACATTAGCACATTAGGCTAACCTGTAATAAAAAAAAGGTAACCTTCCCCCTGCACCATCTGAATTTGATGATGTGACAATGTAATAACAAATTCACAAGGGTATAATATTAAAATTAAAACCTTTCTTTCTCTCCCTCTCTCTTCCCACCTGACAATTTAGAAACAGCTTTTAGGTCTGTGACCTTTCAAGCAGTCAGTGTTTGCTAAAAATAATACAGTGCTTCCCTTCAGGACAAATTAGAATTTTGCTCCTATGAAAACAGGTTAGAAGGCTGGAATACTTAACATAAATAAAGCTGGTAAATACTGAAACACTTAACTTCTTGTTTCAATAGCTAATGATACGACTATGACAGCAGACACAAGTTGTCCAGAAAAAGTTAAAACTTTATTTTCTGTTTAGTTTTAGTGAATTGTGTGCAATGGTGTTTGAGCATCCATATACGTAGATGCATTTTCATGATGTTAAAAATATAAGAAGAAAAGAAGTGGTTTCATGTGTTCTGTTTTCTACAGAAGTAGCCGACCTTTGCTGTACTGTTGATGCTTACCTACTGGTCCAGGTGGTCCAGGCAGGCCAGGACTACCTGGAGGCCCCTCCATACCTTTTGGTCCTGGAATACCTGGTGTTCCTGTAAAGTACGGGCATTTAAATCAAATTAAGCACAAAACTGGCTTTTCAGCAGATCTTGAGCTACGATTTGAGATTCCCCAAGTATGAACTAATTGTATCAGCTGTATTTATGCACATTTTGCAGATTTACAGCTGATCAAGGAGATGAATTATAAACCAAAGAACATATAGAAACAAAACACGCTAGCACAACTCTCCTTACTGCTGCTCTCAAGACTCTCTCTTCCTAATTGAGTGCTCATAGCCAAGGACACAGCAAGTCTGGCAGTCTGCTAGGAAATCACCATTTTTGAGACAGGTTTTTCTGCTTGACAACAAATTGAAAGTATTATGAACTACGGTTGGATAGTCCTTCCCCAATTCTCTTTTCCTTTCTTGAAAAAGGATCTTAATAAAAATGGTCTTAGAATTTACACTGGATTCTCACCTCCACACCATGAACTGAGTGGGAAGTAGGAAGGAAAGTCTGCACCTGATCAAAGTAGTGTCTCAACACACCATTCTAACTGTTCACAGTCTTTCAGGCATAACATGAAGCAGAGGTTAAAAACTGTCAGGTTCGTGGCCAGATTTTGTTCGCTTCTAATCTTCTTGCTGCCGTGACTACACTGTTAAAAATTCTCTATCTTCCTACATTTAAAGCAGCTCAAGCATGCCTGTAGAACAGTCCTTATTGCTGCAAATGCAACATAGATAAATACCTTGTTTCATTAAATTGAGAATGGAAGAACTGACACATACTCATAAACAAACTCTAAAAATATTTTAGAGGGCAAAACTTAATTTTGTAATGTTTCAGAAAGAGATTTCTCTTTAGAATGTATTTTAAGACAATAAATGCTATTAAAAAGGCCGTTTTCCTACTACTAGTTTTTAACTGATTCATGAAGGAAAAATACAGAGCCAAACACAGGTATTTCGTGATTCAGGAGAGGTGAGAGTCTGACTGCTGTGGGGATTGGAAAGGATTAGCTAACACAACTGCTACATCCCCTCAGAGAAGATGAATAATTTCAAAAGGTGCTCTTAAGTGTACTTACTCCTGCAGCAACAATTCCAACAGCACAAAGGTTAGAAGCAGCAAATTGCTAGAAACTTTCTAGCAGATTGCTAGAAAGAAGCTGCAGCCTTCCATCAATTACCCACTGTGTTTAGATGTATATATCAATATAAGCAAGAAGGAAAAAAAGAAAAGTTCAGAATTACCTGGGAATCCAGGAAGGCCTGGTTCTCCTTTTGCACCTGGACTGCCTGGAAATCCAGGCAAACCAGGATTTCCAGCTATACCTTTACTGCCCGGACTACCTCGGTATCCGGGCAAACCAAGATCACCCTACAAAACATCAAGCAGAAATAAGAATTTTTTGTTTGGAAACATCCAAGAAAGGCTTGCCCATCTTACAGTCTTCTTATCATAGAAAAGTCCCCACTTCTTATACCCAGTTGATGTTAAAATTAATTTGCCACAGCAATAGTAAAGATTTTAAGTCTTCCCCTAAAATTTTGTACAGAGTATCATAGCTTTTCCTCAGAACTGGCCTACATTAAAGAAAAAAATGCATTCTCTTCTTTCAGAAGCCACAGGGGTAATGCAGAAGAAAAAAAGTAAATCTAAGGAGTTTTAATCATGCTATGGTTTTGCCATATTAATTGCTGCTCAACATCAATTGTAAGGCATTAGCCAGTAAAGTCTGCTAGATATTCTGTAGGTCTTATTGTGGATGACAAAAAGGATGATACAGGTAAATGTTAGTGCAAGTGCTTTACACTTAAGAATTTTAAGCAGCAGTAATAATAAAATATCAGCATTTTAGTAATTTATTCTTGATTCCTAATTTTTTTTATTCCTAATTTTTTTAGAATTAACTGCAGAATTAGACATGGGAACAATTATATTAACAGTACAAATCCCTATCAACTACCAAAATGTCAGCACGTCTCACAATGCAAACCAGGCCACTAACTGAACCCAACTCGAAAGGTCTGGTAAACAATCTCTTTCTTTAACCAGATTAAATTCTATACAAATATTTTCACTTTTAAAATTAGAAATTTTTGCTCCCATCTGGAAAGAACAACCCACAGTCCACTCCGCTTGTTATTAATATATTTATATACATATTTACAGTTATACATAATATATATTAAGTTATAGTTAAAAAAAGAAAAAACAACACACAATCTCACTTCCTCATGGAATTTCCTACTGAAGAATTCTGTAAATGCACCTTTGGTCCAGGGAGACCAGGAATACCAATGCTTGAAAGACCAGGGTCACCTTTCTCTCCTTTCAGTCCAGGAAATCCTGCAGGCCCAGGCTGCCCTGGATGTCCTGCTATTCCTTGGCTGCCTTTAATCCCTGGAGGTCCTGTCCAAAAGATAAAATACAAGTTTTACAAATGTAAATAAAACTTCTGCAATGACTTACAGAAATCACTCAAATTGCAGCAACTGAATTAGAAAGGACTAACAAAAGGACTGGCTGGCTTTGAATACCCAATGCCTTTTGATTTTTAAAAACAAACTAAACCAATTACCTAAAAAATTATTCATGGCTTTTTGCATGACATTTCAAAGGTGTTTTTTTTTAATTCTAATATTAACCATATCCAAATATGTTGCTGTAGGATCTAGGCACTATTCAATACTAGAATTCTCAGAACTGGAAATTTTTGTTTCAGCAATCTTTCTAAATAACGGAATTCACTTTCTCCTTCTCCTTTTGCTTGTGTCTGATGTCTGTCTACTCACAGGGGAGTTTACAGAATCATCTATTTTCTGAACTTTCTCAGAGTGGAATCTGAGAAAACAGAAAAGTATTAAAGTTACACAATATAGATCATTCTGTTTCTATTTCAAAAGCACTTTATAATAATATGTATTTACAATGTATTTCCCATCTCCATTTTCTGTTTTAATAAGTATTTCCAATTTCTTATGTACTAGTTCAATGAATCTGTACGTAGGGTTTTACGTATTCCTCATCTGCACTGCCATTTAAATACATTATTAGATACTGCATGGAAGCAGCTTTGTACTATATAAAAGGAAAACACTGATTAAAATGAAGTAAAGTACAAGCACAGAAACTAACCTGGAAGGCCCATCTCTCCCATGGCACCTTTTAATCCTGGTGGTCCTGCTGGTCCTGGCTGCCCAGGAATCCCCATGTCTCCCTTGATGCCTAAAAAAGTTGTGGTTTTAGTTGATTAATGGCAATAACTAGAAATTTCTGATATTCATGCATTCTCATAAGAATATGCTTGTCATCTAATTACAAAGGCTGTGGATCCGGAGTTACTCTAAGTCTCATACTGCTCCTACATGCTTTTTCACACCCATTTGTAGTGAAATATTAAACATCTTCAGTTTGTTCCAAGCCAAGATTTGATAAGGGCAACTTATTTGCTTTGAAGATTAGTCTAATGAAATGCGTCAAATCTCAGTCTACGATTTACTAACCATCTGAATCAGTTTAGTACTAGTCTTTCACGAGTTGCTCTGCAGAATGAACACATTATCTCTTTCTCATCTGCAATCAGTATTTAGTAGTTTCTATTACAGAACTAAATGTGACCTGCAACGCTCAAACTAGTTTGAGTCCTGGATGGTTAAAACAACTCCCTAAGTCCAACCTGCTTCCCCAAGATATTTAGAGCAAGACCTATACTAGACACAATGAACAAAGATTCAGTGTTTCAGATAAATTGTTACAGCTGTAGAAAGAACCAGTGCAATATAGAATTTAATGATCCTTGCAATTCTTCATCAGAATCAGTTTCAAACTGCCTTGCATTCTGTTAGAAGGCAAGAGTTGAAACCATGCTGTTTGAATAATGATTTTAAATGCCCCCAAACTGTGCTGCAGCTTTAATTGTAAATCCTTAGGTTTTGCTTTGATATACCTGAATTATCAACCCAAATCAAATGTGAAAAAAAGGAAGGAAATTTTTACACGTTAGAACTGCCCATCGGAGGCCTTAGTCACTTACCTGGTAATCCTGGCACCCCTGGCGGGCCACTAAGTCCCGGTGGGCCTGGATCACCTGGGAGACCTTGATAACCCTTCTGTCCTGATAAACCAGGAATACCTCAAGGAAAAAGAAACATTTTATTATTATCACTGATACTGTATATTTTCTGCTACCTTAAGAGATCAGATGTAGCTATAGGTGAAAAAAATCCAAATACAGATTTTTCTTCAGCAACAATTTAACACAGAGAAGTATCACAGAACACAAAACATTGCTTCTGGAAAGTTTAAAATTACTACAGAATAGGAACAATGTAAGGAAGTAGAGAAAAAGCAACTTTATGACTAATGCTAATATACTTGATTCAGAAAGGACTACCTTTTTGGATGAGAAAACTCCATGCTAACCTCTCTATATTCATCCAGATTATTTATATTCCCAGGAGCACTTTGACTATTATAAAAAGTAATTGATTTATTGTAACAAGTAACTCAGGTGTATGTACAAATTCTATGCAGTTATTATCCCGTACAAATAATTGTGTGCTGCTCTGCAGGTATAGTTAAACCTATCCCTCTAAATCTTCTAACAGAGGAGGGGGACCAAAGAGGAAAAAAGAGTAACTGCCTTAGGAACTTACCTAGACGTCATAGAAATTAATACAATAGGTAAATCAGCATAATAATGGCTGGATCAACATTAGAGAAAGGCATTCTGGTTCTCTCTAAGGTAGAATATTTTTACTCAAGACTAAATTTGAGTTTAAAGGAGATATCGCAACCCTTGGTGAGGCAAGAAGGTGAAGCCAGCAAGTGAGAGACTTGAGTGAACTGAGAAAATCTTCTAGGTTGCCAGCTTCTCAAGTAGAAACACACACAGAGATGAAATTGAGCTTGTGAAGGGTAAGCTTACAGAGATACCTAAAGGGAGAATCTAGAGGCGATGCATGAGAGCAGACGACCTATGCAATTCTATCCTACAAGGCAAAGCAGCCAGTACAGCAGCCATGACAACTATTTCTCATCATATTTAGGAATAACACCTAGAAGTTTTTTTCTGAAAGCACTTTAGTGCTATTACAGTGTCACCATGTGTTAAATAATAGTAGCAGTTAACGAGCAAGGACGTTGCACACTAACCATACAGAGTAACTTGATCATAGAACTATTACAAAAACATACATAGAACTATTACAAAACACCTGAAATAAGAGAACCTTCAGCCACTGCTATAATCAAAGTTTAGTTGTTTTGGTAACAAAGAATGAACTACAGCAGACTCAGTCACAGGTCACTGTTAACTTCACAGGACAAACCACCATGCCAGACCCACATGCAAAATTCTGTACCTGGAACACCTGGCTCGCCTTTTTCTCCTTTTGCTCCTAGCTGGTTTGGATCAACTTTTCCAGGTGTACCTGGCAGGCCTGCTTCACCTTTGACACCTTTCTGTCCTATCAGTCCAGGAGGTCCTGGTGGACCAGGTAATCCATTATTACCTGGAGTAGAGACAGACAACAAATGGGAAAAAATATATTCCTTAAGGTAGACTAATATATTTGTAATGCTTTTTCTTAAAGAGGAAGTCCATGATTTATTCATGAAGCTGGAATTCACTAAATGATCAGTCAGTTTATGCAAGGTTCTCCATAGCATCTTAAGCCCTAGAACAAAGCCACATGAGCCGACTGCTTGGGGATGTCTGCATGCCGCAGTCAGCTCTGACCAGCTCAGCTCAGAGGAAGCAGCTTCTGTGGAACCCACGTTGAGAGAGCCCCCAGAGACCCACCACACTGTGTCGTGAGCACAGAGAAGTTGCAACAGCTACAGCAGATTTGGACTCACAGCCTCCTTGTTGTGGGAAGACGAGTGGTGTTTTTTTCTACCATAGTTTTTCAAAATTCATCTCTAATAAGGCAGTTGGGAAAATGTAGATAGAATAGTTTTTCTCTAATACCTATTAGAACTGATTCTAGATGACTCTATGACCCAAAGCTACTGATTTTCTTCTTTCTGATGCTTAAAATAGACTTTACAACATGCTTCAGAAATATTACCCTTCTTCAATGCCTTCAATCTAAAGGTAGTGTTTAAAAATAGCTAACATTTCATGACATCAATTTAAAAAACAGGGTGACAATACTATGGCTCAAAAACTGAAAAGCAATTCTCAACATCAGCATTGCCAAAAGAAGATAACCTAAGTAGATTCCAATAATTAATATCTATACGTTAGTATTACAAAGCCTTTATCCACACAGGACACTGAAAACACTGTTCTGCATTCTCTTCATGGCAGATAAACATTACCTTTCAAGCCAGGCAAGCCACTTCTTCCAGGAGTTCCAGGAGGCCCTGGGGGACCAGGAGCTCCCATGACACCCATCTCACCTTTGGCACCTAAATGCATTGAATCACAATTGTCATTCTGAATAAAAACTCAAAACCTATCAGTACCTCACTTTCAATTCCCTGCATCCCTATGGTATATTAACAATCATATGCATATAAAGCTTGTTTTAAGGGAAACACAAGCACTCAGTTTTTTGTACAGATCTGCAAGAGATTAAATGACAGTTGAAAATGGTGGCAAATTTTCCATAGTCAAGTACTGGGAAGAAAATTTGCATTGCACTGTTCTTTATGGTAGAAAGCATATTTATGCCTCCAGTAAGTTTGGCTCCCTGGCTTGAAACATAAATACTTGTTTGAAATAAAATTTAAATTTATTGAAAGGCAAAAAGACAATTAGGTATACACTACTTTTAGAATAATTTGTATTGCTTCCTCTATCCAAGACACAGATTCTCAGAATTCACTTTTGAGTTTTATATTCCATAGGGCAAAATAGACTATCTTAACTGAATAGTCTAAACAAAGAATAAATAACTCAAGTTTTAAAACTATGTGTTGGATCCAATTGATAACATTTGTAATTATTTCTTTTAAACAAATTCTATTTCTAAATTGTAGCAGTGACTATAGAAAAATAATCCCAAAAGTAATTAGAAAAGTGTCATAATGATGACAATGATCAAAGTCACATTTTAAAGTTATGAATCAGAATAACATGGAAAATATTTGAAACAAGTTACAGGGAAGAGTGAAGAATTGACAAGTATTTTAATGCCACCAGTTTTAGGGTTTGGGGAGGAGGGGGTGTGGGTTTTTAAGTATGAGATGTAATGGTTACACGTATCCAACTTAAATAGCTAGGATAAACAGTCAAACTCATTCTGCTGGCATGCCCAAACATGAAGAGCGTTCACCTGCAACTACAGTTTGGTCTTTGTCCACAAGTAAAAAATGTGAACTTACCTGGAAATCCAGGTATTCCATCCCGGCCAGGTGCTCCAGGTGAACCCTGAGGCCCGGGGAGACCAGGGGGTCCTGGATATCCTGGGGTTCCTCGGTCACCTGGAGGACCGGGAATGTCGAAGCCTGGAGGACCTGGATCCCCTTTCTCCCCTGGAATGCCCTGCAACCCTAGACAATGTTGTTGAAGTTACAATCTTTAAGCAAAAAATAAGCCTATGTTGGGTTAACCGTGATTCCGGATATAGTACTGTAGAAATAGCTTTATTTTATCTGCAGTCCAGAAAACCCTTCAATACTTCTAAAGCCATTTATTTTTTTAATGACTTTCAGGCGTTAAGAGGCCATATTCTCCTGAAGACATGCATTACTAAAATTTTACCAAGTTGTAGCAAATGTAATTCAAAAAAATCTCAGAAGAAAAACAACCCTTCAAATCTAATTAATAAACAGAAAGCTAAGAATGATTAAACTGGTTTGTATTTTATCATTAAGTATTGAGATTTGTGCAAGTATATTTCCATTTTACTATGTTCTAAGATAATATTAACTGAATACTTTTGAAAGGATAGCTAAATTCTTCATTACATTACATTTCCCTGAATTAAAAATATGAATTGTCAAAACATGCCTAAGATTGTTTAACCCTAATGATGCTGAGCTTGAGGCACTGAAGAAAGCAGACAGCTTGTTGCCCTCCAGCGCACTGTATCAGTGAAGATGCTTGCTCTGGAATGTAGCTGACAAAAAAGGATTATTCTTAAATCTGAAGTTAAGAAAAGGCTTTGGTAAAGAAACTACAGTACCTTGGGAACCCGAGGTTCAAAAAGCCAGTGAGTTAGAGCTCATCAGGAAGTTGAGACAGGTAACAATAAGGAGTTGTAATAGTTGTTAAGTTAGGAAACAAAATAAAGCACATACAGGTTAGAACAAAGGAAGAAATCTATTCCAAAATTACTAAAAACAGACCTAAGGAACACAGCGCTAATGCAGTTAAGAGAAACCAGACTGCAAGGAAACTTGGAGGCCTTTTCAAAGTGCAGCCACCACTGTATGTAGAAGTAAGAAACTCTGTGAGATATTTTCAAATATTGATAGCACATTTTAAAAATAAAATTACTTTCCACTCTCTTCTTGTGTAGTATTCTCCTTGCAATTGGAGAACAATTTTTTTCTGAACTGCTTCTTACACAAAACTGTCATTATTAGATACTGGCTTGGACACTTTCTCAACACTCCACCCTAACAGCTTCTTGTTGATCTGCATGACATTCTGGTGAATCTCTTCAAACAGAGATTCCAAAAGGTGCTGCTTCTTTTTAACACATTAACACACACGCATAGACACAAAATCTAAATAATTTTTTGCACATTCTTTTAGTTCTATTCTGCAAATTTACATTGTTTCTCCTACAGAGATACTGCATTGCATGTTACATGCCCTAGTATAGTCTTGTGAGATATGACAACACCATGCCAAAACCTCATAAATAACTACAAGGCAGTATGACTCATGGTGATGCCCGCTCATGACCATGGATCAAGTTTAGGAGTGATGTCATGCACACTAAAGTGACGTTCTTTGCACACTAAAATAGCCTATCAAGTTTTCTTGACAGCATAAGCTGTAGACTTCTATTTATTTAATCATAAGCATGCTCGTCTTTGGCAGCAGATTGTCACAGCATTAAACTAGAGTGTCATGTGCCTGGAATGGATTACTGTGCAGATTAAAAACAATACTAGAGGATGAATAGGGTCTGCACACGCTTTGTGTTTAAGGGGTCTCTATCAGTAAGTGGAAAAAAAAAAGAGAGAAAATAATATATAACCCAGTAATAGGACAAACTCCATGTCTGGAATAGTAAAGATACTTTTTCAAATATAAATTAATTCTAATTCAATTTACAGTTCTAAAAAATGTAAGCGTATCATAATTAGAAAAATATAGATGACACAATAAATTCTAATGTAATTTGGTACATATTGAAAAGAAGAACACGGAGTTACTGCAAACTATTTGAAGAAATGGTGGTGCAGAGAAAGGAAATTCTGAACAGGGAAATTACTTCAAGAATTTTACAAATTTCCTGAAAAACAAAGTGACAGAAACTTTATCCTAATGTTTCATAAAGGAACAGAATCAAAACAGCTTAGTAAAGCAAACAAGGGATGGGAGCTGGGAATACGAGGAATTCTGCACAAAATGGAGAAATAGCAGTGCCAAGGGAAATAACAAGGACTTCTCAAGTGGGACCTTCAACCATGCACTAGATTTCAGAGCCACCATGCTGTTAGTAGCCACAACAATTAGTCAGTACAGGCAATAATAGAAACATTTCAAATTCACCAACTCTAGTGTATTTGTCAAAATTGGTATTTTTCAGAATAAATCAGTGATCGTGTGAAATCCAATTCTGGCTAACACTCAAAGAGATGTTACAGGAAAACAAAAGAACATATATTGGATGAAACATTCAAAACCCTACTAATACATCCCACCCCTCCACCCCAAATACAACCTGCATTGTATTCTGTTTCAGTTTGACCTTAAGCGCAACCATAGGTTCAGGTCAGTGTAGTGAGAACAAGTAAGCCAAGCAGAGGACTCGCCTACTCCAGGAATTTCTGTGCATATTGTCTAGGTTCCTTCTGTCCCTAGCTCTTAACACTGGACACATTCAAAGCCTGATGGTGCAATAACCACACATTCCTTTCCCCACTGGAAAACTTGTGAAAAAATAAACATGTCCCTTACTTCATCTATGTGAGCAGAACTCAAACTCCATGGGCCTACTTACTCAATTGCTTGCCTACCTTTAAGTTAAGCATTTCACTAAATCTCAGCTCGTGGTTCATAAAGATCCAAATATGAACAATCATGATCTCACAGTTGGCCAGGAACTTTTCAGCAGGCATTGGAAATCATGCCAATCCCAGGGCTGGCATACAAACACATTCCAAAAGCAAACATGCAACATGAACAGTCATACAGGCACGGCAAGAATCAGTTGGGTTTTGAAATGTTTCAGTGGCAAGCAGGCTCAAGTCCACATAGAATGTTCTAACTGTTTGTGACTGCTACAGATTTGCAACACCAGGAGCTGGTGCTCAGCAAGCCCATTCACAAAACGAGGGGGAAAAAGAATTTCCCTAAACAAGCCTTGTGAATAGAATGATGTGCATGCAGGCACATATACCCTTCGTGCATAGAGATGGAATAAGTTCACATTTTCATCAGTCACCAGTCATTTCAGACAAAAGACAATCAAACTCCCTTCAGAGACATATTCTTAAGTATCACTATCCTTAGATTCTATTTGTCAATCTACTTTAAACCTGTCAGGACTCATAAAACTTGTTGGGTTTGCAGAAAAAAAAAAAAAAGGGTGTAAGGGAATCAGGAGCCCCAGAGCTCAGAGGTTTCTGTAAAAAGAATTCTAAAGCTCTCTTCCTGGTGTACTTGTGACAAGAGGAATATGTATGACCTTCTCTACTGACAGACTTTTGTTAAAACAGTATCATGTCACTTCTTGGAGAACATTTCCTCCTCTATAGAATTACGAACCAGCTAGTTTGGAATACTTTCCACAGTAACTGAGTTAAAGTGTGCTTCAGCTTCCATTTGGAAAAGAGTGCCTAGCCACACCATGAAGAACCTGAATTACTCCCTTGATTTCGCACTCACCATCTACGTACAAGGAGGACAGATATCATCGCATAAGAGATTGAGTTTGTCTGCTTTTTTTCCAAACCAAAAGTTAATTTTCTAGATAATAATACAAAAAATATATTTAAAAATATCTCTCACCTAGTAAGTCTGGTAAGTTAGAAAACTGCTTTGGAATTTAAGAACCATCTTGCTATTTGAAAGCCATATAATGACAGCACAATACAGGCAGCTAGAGTCAGTCTTCCTTGTCTTTTGTATTCCCAAACCCTCTGCTCCCACCTGTCTTCTCCTGAAGAGTATTGTGATAAACCTTCTTACAGAGATTTTGTCACTATTTGTGCACAACACTTTATAGGATTTCTGATGAGGCTCCAAGTCCTCTCAAAGTGAGCTTTTACACCCTAGAGACCTCTCTAATTTGTGCAAATGGCAGGGCTGAATGTAATTCCACTTCTGATTGCAGTAAAAAACATGATGTACCAGGTTTTGCCCGCTTGACTGGCAAGACAGCCAATCTAACAGACACGAAATCTCTATCCTTCCTTGCCTCTGTTCAGTGGGACTTTCAGTGTCCTGTATACCTGCATGTTCTATGCCAGAAATAACCTAAAGGTTTTACCTGGGGGGCCAACAGGACCCGGAGGTCCTGGAGATCCGGGTAGGCCTTGACCACCTATGCCAGGGATGCCTGGTGGGCCTGGGAGTCCTGGTGGTCCACTTGGTCCAGGGTCACCTAAAAGAACACTCTTCTTTAGTCTAATAGTGAACTCAGTTCAGAGATACTTGCTTTCAGAAGCAGAGTGCCTGCACATTGTACAGGCACATTTGCATCTTTGCATGCAAACAAATATGGATCTGACAGGAAAAAATTCACTTCAGAGGCTATTTCTGAAAGCCAGAGATTTGTCCTCACTCTGTGTGAGGACATGCAGTTCACACTTCTAGCCTACATAGAGGCATGGTGTTGCATCATAATCCACATCAAACTCAACAAATGCTTTCCAGCAAACCAGCCACGCTCTGCAGTTCAATACAGACAATGATTAATTTTGTGAATTGCTAGCCCTCTGCATGTTGAAGCACAGTGCATCTAAATGAGAATTATTCTACTGAAAAGGTTTTACCCCCAGAGTTGTCTTTAGAATACAGAGTTTCTGATACTGACCCACAGCTTGGTATTTACTCCCTTTTTCCTTGTCTTTTGAGAACAAGTTTCCATTTACCACTGGTGTGTCTGATTTGGAAAAATGGACCCTGAAGTAATTGCCTTAAAGTCAGCAGTTTGTATTTAACTGTCATATGACTCCCAACACATCTATATTTTCTGAAGTTCAACAAGGAGCAGAAAAAGGAAAGTTCTCCATACCTTTGGGCCCTGGAGTTCCATCAAAACCTGCCTGTCCTGGGAGACCAGGGTTTCCTGGGAAGCCAGAATCACCTTTAGGTCCCTGAATTCCTTTTGGGCCTGGTGGTCCTGGGAGTCCAGGTGGTCCTGGAACTCCAAATCCACGATCCCCCTGTAACAAATTAACATTTTTTTAAAAACTTTTTTTCTACGCTTAGCCTTTCCTGTAAATGGTAAAATAGCGAAGAAAAAATGTCCACCGTCTTAAAGTTTGATTTTGTTTTTCCTGTCCTCATTCGAATCTCAAGTAGAGAGCTGAGGTCATCAAAAGCTGACAAGAGGTGAAATCCTCCCCACCAACTTCACACTGACATTTAAGAACCTCTAAGAAAGTGAAGTTTTATATTAAACAAGAAAATACAGACCTTTGGTCCTGGGAAACCAGGTGGTCCAGGAGGTCCATCTAGACCTGGGCGACCTGGAGTTCCTGGAGCTCCGGGGGGACCTGGAGTCCCCGGGAAACCTACACATGACATGGAGGTTAGTGCAGCAGAGAGCATTAGAACAACTCTTCCAGAAATCCTTAAGATCCATAGAAAATAATCTCTAAAAGGTGGTTCTGTGCTAGCTGAAGCATCAAGTACTCGTTTGGCTGAGGTAACTTTTGACTATACAGTCTTTCTCACAGAAGATCTCTGGGACTCCTCTCAGAGAAGCGCACTTGCCCCATGCCATGTGTTCTAACAAAAATTACAAACCATTCACATCAGAAACATTAACACCTTGAGGCAGCATTTGGAGATCATTTATTGATTCAAGCTCAAACAGTCACGATTTCCCAACGTTTTACCCATTCACTCTTGTGTTTTTGTTTTACTGAAAAATGTAAGCTACTGTGAAGGAGCAGTACAGGGAACAGAAGAATACGAGTTTGGCAGGTTTTTTTCCTGGTAGTTTTAAAACTATTACCAAAACACATAAATTCCAGACCAATATTTTTAAAGGATACTAGAGACAGAAATCATCTCACTAGGAAAAAGCAAAGAGACACAACCCTCTATGTCCCCTCCTCCAGCCATTACAACATAGCAACATGGCTGTAAACATACCTTTTGGGCCTGGTGGACCTGGAAGCCCAATGCCAGGAATACCTGGCTCTCCCTTTGCACCTGGGATGCCTGATAAGCCACGCTGACCTGGCTGACCAGGTTCTCCTGTAAAAAGAAGAAAATCAACATAGTTATCAAGAATCAATCAGAATAAAAAGCTCTTGGAATTCTCTAGATATCTAGTTGCTGCTTTACCTGGAAGACCTGGGTCACCATTTCTTCCTGGAGGACCAGGGGGACCAGGAATTCCTGGTTCTGTAACAGTCTGGCCAGGGTCACCTTTTGGACCTAAAATCAAAAAGAAGAAGTATGGATCACTCATTCGGAGTTTCTTTTTTGTTTTTCTTTGAGCAGAAAAAGATGCTAGCCCCATCCCAAGCTTACAAAGGACTTAAACATTAGCAACACTTTACCCAATATGCTATCTGCCCCTGAGTCCCACACAGCACTTATAGGCTTAAAAACACTGTATGTCAAGAGAGTTTTCATGAAACATTATTTTTTTCTAGCTTCTTTCTAGCTACCATCATGTGAACAGTATTTTCCGTAGCTGACACTAGCACAATTTGATCAGGATCTGTATAGTCAACAAGAAAGTGAATAGTAACTAAAGCAAACTTGTTTAAAGCAAACCCTTGTTTTCCGAAACTGTTGTAGTTGTAGTATTATTAAGCATAAGCCAGACGGTATCACAGAATCACAGAATCATCTAGGTTGGA
>NW_009715453.1:85032-85978 GCF_000703405.1 Apaloderma vittatum | reverse complement strand
GGCGATAACAAATATTTGCTGGCTTTACAGACAATGAGTGTCGCTTGCGGGCTGAGGGGTCCGGGAAGTACCCTCACCCCAACTGAGTCTGCCGAGCAGCCAGGGGGGTGTCCACCGGCGCTGTCATGTTGCCCTTAAAGAACGGAGCCGGGCAGGGCTGTGTTTAAGCCGAGGCACCGGGTCCGTGGGGCTGTGAGAGGGGACGTTGGGACCAGGAGTAAGTCTCTGCCGGACCAAGGCCTTGCTGAGGAAGCTCAGGGCGCTTCCTCTGCCTTTGTTACACTTGTTTGCCTTCCTGGCCTGGCCTCGCATCCTCCCTCTTGCTGGGAATAGTCCCTTTTCCCCGTATTGTTCTTGGTGAGTTTCCTCTGGCCTCTCTCTTCCTCCTCTCCAGCCTCAGGTCCTCTGCGGACATGATACTCTGCTGCATCCTTGCTTTTCCCTATGGAGGTTTTGAAGCTTGGACCTACCTGTTTTGAGAAAATTCTCCTTTTTCCTGAGCGTAACAGCTGTGTTTCAATTTGACTCAAATTGCCTGTGCAAGGGTTTGAAGTAAATTGAAATAAACTTCACTCGGAACCTGCCACATGGGATGGATGAGGTATCAGCTTCCCTATGCACCACTTGATACCAGTTTAAACCATATATAAGCAACTTGTGCTTGTAGGCTGGGCTACCCAGTCATTGATACCTTGCTGTTCCTATTTTTTTTTTAAATACATGGGACTAAGTGGGTCTTTAGCTAAATGGATGGTGCTTTGTTGTGTGTAGCTGAAGACTGTTTTGTTGAACACACAGTCTGTAATTGCCAGAGTGTGAGATCTAGGGAGAGGCCAGGTTAGGAACTCCTTAGAACAGTGTCTCCAAAATGGTGTAGTGCCCATGTTCTGTAGCGTGTTGGTTTCCAGTCTTAGATCCATTTGAAAGTGTTGGTATGTCTCTGCTG
>NW_009715453.1:66018-85021 GCF_000703405.1 Apaloderma vittatum | reverse complement strand
GAGGGCAGTGCGTAGCTGCTATCTGTAGGACTTGTTGGTTTTTCCTTTAGGGCATTGTGTTCTTCAAGCTCTGCCTTTTTTTTAGAGTTTTGCCTAACGGGGAGCAAAGATCAGCTGAGCTCATTCTTGTAACTTTTGCAGGATTCCCAGTAGCTGCGGTGCAATAGTCAAGTCTTTAATCAATTTTTACTTGGCTGTAACTTGGGAAATCTTTGAGCAGCTACCGGGGCTGGAGAGCTCTGTCTGCAGGCTGGGGAGGACTGCAGTGCTTTAGTTCATCCAGAGGCAGCAACATATGACTAGAAAAATGTACCTGTTTTCACTTGTGTTCTCTGTTGTGATTGGTTCTGGTGTTGTTTTTTTTTTAAATTATTTTCTTGAAGCTGTCCTTTTTGTATTGTCTTTCTTTAGGAGCTTATTCTGCAATACTTGTCTTGGAAAGATTTATATTGCCTGCAACGGCATGAATTCCAAGGTTTGGTCTCTTTTACAGAGAAATTAATCTTGCTGGTTTTCTTGGACTTTGATGAGTGCATCTGTATCAGACTTGATTTTTTCCAGTTTGATTCTTATGTATTGAATGAAACCCTTAGTAAGAATGTGCACTCAGTCCATTAAAACTATGCATGTCATCTTAGTCAAAAGATGAGGATTGTACAGAAACCTTTCAGTGTGTTAGAAAGCCCTGGAATCCCATAATTTTGAAAACATGACAGGAGTGAATGAACTCCCAAGGTCTAACACACAGGTGACTATTTTTCTGTCGTTCACTGCAAGAATTTGTGTGCTGGGTTTGTATTCACTGAAGCTAGGGTGTTTCCTGGCTGGTGAGATGGAATTGCTATAGAGTTTCCCAGAGTGAAGGAGGTAAGTGCATCTCTGCTACAGAAACCAGAACTTTTTCCCAGGCTTTGTGCTACAACATTAAAAACAAAGCTCCACCTATAACTTTTCGCGCGCATTATTTGGTTCAGTCTTGTGAATGCATGCAAGTGAAGTGTAACATGAAAAGACTCCTGTGAGTGTGGGTCTGTCACCACTGCGGGACTCAGCTCATGAGGCCGCGGATGAGCATTCTTGGCATAGGCAGATCTACTCTTTCTGGTAATTAAAGCAGCAGAAGGTAAAAAGGAGGCCCACTGCAGGGCTTAAATAATTTTCAAAGAGCTCTTGTATATTTTCTGTATCCTATTTACTTCCTCTGGTTCTTCTTAGCATCCACTGAATGGCAGGGAGGGAGGGAGGGAAGGACCTGGATAAATGGAGTATTCTGGGACCCAAGGTCTCTGTTCATGCCTGTTGCAACTTCCCAGGGAAATGGTGGGCCAATGTGTCAAATCCATTTGCAAGTGGTAGTATAAATTAAAGCTGGGGGATAAACAGGTTAGAAGGTTAATGAGATGTCTGTACTTAATTGATTTTCCATACAAATTGGCTATACTGTCTTTTGTTTGCTTTTTCCCCCCTCCCTGGGAGGTTACATGAATACAAGGAGTAGCAAAAGGGGAAGGAGTGGGAGGAGTCATGGCTATTTGGAAAATGTAGTTAGGAAAACTTGGTTGTAGTGCCTAGGGTGGGCTGATACGGGATTTTGGACAGAGTCATGTAGCTCTGAATTGGGACCCTGCTCTTCTGTGTCTCGGTGCCACTGCTGGGTGACCCTGGCTGTCAGGCAGAGCTGTACAATCCCAGGGGCAATGGAAACCTTTTACTTAGATGTGGTGTTGTATGGGCTAAGCTAGGAAGCCCAGTAGAGGAGGAGCTATGACATGGTGTTAAATGATTTCTAGCTCCTAAAGTTGCCTGGCAGCATCCCAGTCAGGGGTGCACTATTCTAAAAAAAAGCCTGTGCCTGGCTTGAAAATCTGAAGTAATGAACCTAAAGGGGGAGGATAGCTGACTAAAGATGTTGACTGGAAGTGCGTGGCTTAACACTTGGATAAATGCTCAGGCCACCATTTTTGGTCTTTCTGTGTAGATCTCTGTTCGTATTGGGAATATGTTTTGAGGTAAGTGATTGGAAGCATCCCAGTGCCACGGGAGGGTGAGAGGAGCCAAGATCCTTCCGTCTCACATGGCTCCTTGACAGTACTGGTGGTGTTCAGGGCTTCTTCAGGACAGAGCTGGTTTCAACTGAAGGGTTCAGCTCGGGACCAGAGGTGTGTTGATCAGCAGCATCGAGCTCTGCTTTTCTGCTGGCCAGTGCTGTGTGGCACAACCAGTCCAGAAAAGCAACGTCCTGGGAGAGGAGCTCACTGTAGAGATGCTCTTGGTCGCTCTCTCCAAGAGTGGCAGGGGGAAGGAAAAACATTGTGTGTTCAGGCTATGTGGCAATAAAAATTACAGCTCTTTCTGAGCTCATTTGCTATGAGACCTTGTGGTTAAATTGTATTTCAGACTTTTCCTCTTGGATTATATACCAGAATCTGGAGAATAAAATAAGGGGCTAATACTAGATTTTGATTCATGTTTGGGTTTTTGGTTTTTTGGGTTTTTTTCCTAATATGAGTCCCACAGCAAAATGGGGGGTTTGTGCTTGACATGGAGGTTGATTGCAGAGTGAATGTGAAGAGTTGTCTGCAGACAACACTTTTCATAAAGCAGACTTAAAATTTTAAGGGTTTCTGAGCTGCCAAGGACAGCTGTAGAGGACACACAACCATATGAGACAAAGGTAGATCAAGGTATTTTAGATCACAATGTCATCACAGGAAGAACTGACTGATGGGAGGCTTGGTACCTCTGCATTTGTAATCAGACTTCAGATAAACCACCACAAGCCATTTGCTGCAAGATTGGTCAATAGTTAAAACTATTTGCTGAGAATATGATTAAGTCAAGGGCCAAGTGCAGTAAGTAGGTCGCTGGGCATCATTGATAAATGAGCCACGTCCTTATCTTGTGTGCATCAGGAGCAGCATTGTGTAACAATGTTTAGTTTTAGGAACAATTCCTTGACTGGCTTTAGAGCATGTAAATCTACTTTTTAACAAGCTAAGCAGTTCCCATCTGATGTAATGGTGAAAAGCCCCAGGCAAAGCTGCTATTGTTTGGTTGCAGCCATTTCAAAGCATTAAGCCTTCCTCTTGCCCCCAGTTGTAATGCCTCAGTGCTTTCAGCAATGCTTACCAGTTCTGTGGCTAAATGGTATAGGTTATAGAAAAATGATTTTTGTTTTCTTTCACTATTTAAAGCAAAGCAACAAACCATCGTCCTTCAGAATTATAGTAATTTTTGGAGAACATAGACTGCACGCTGGATACATGCAAACTGTAATTTCAGTCCTTTGTTTTCTGTGTAGTCTGTTTACAGGATGAAGTCAGGAAAATATATACTTTTATGAAATAGCCTCTTTGTTTAGAAGCTAAACCACTAGTAGGTCAACTCTGTGTAGAGCTGACAAGAGCTTTGGATATTCAGCAGTTGTCAAAACTTCAGTGCAAAGGAAGAAAGATGCCAAAGAGGGAGAAGAAATGCAGCTCTACTGGGGTCATTCTGTTAGTTACCCCTCAGTTTAACAAAGTATTATAAAAGCTGTTGTCCAAGAGTGTTTGTTAAAGTGCCTCAGAACTCAAATGTGCGAAGCCCCAGCCCACCTGGGTCCTTTCATTCCTCTGCCAGGACAGGATTGATCACTACTACACTCATTCATTTTTTCAAACCCTTTAGGTATGTTTTGAGATTGCATGGACCAGTTATTGAGCCAAAAGAATTGTTTCAGCTGCTGCTTGTTGGTCCTAGAGCATGCAGGTGATCAGTTACTGTGGTTATTGATCGGCGGTGATCAGTTCAAACCCCCTCAGCCTAGTCACAGTCTGCTGGGTGGCCATGCCTTTGCAGTTGGAGAAGGGTATATAAAGCCCTTTCTAATATATGTAAAAAATGTAGCCCTACAGTTTTTCTCATGCTAATCTTTAGTTCCTTTGAAAGAGAGTTCCATAGGCTGGTTAATCTCCCCATACAATTAATCCTTTTTTTTTTTTTTTTTTCAGATCCCAGTGTAGGAGAGAGATGGGTTTAGAAACAAATCCGTTTACCTTGTGCTGCATTGAAAACAAACCCCATTCACTTGAAAGCAGAAACAAAGCAAAAATACAGACACATCTTTCTGCATGCTCTTGGTTATTATTGCTGTATGGTGTTAAATTAAAATACTTCAGAGAATTATTCTTTCCGCAAAAACTTTCCAAGAAAGAGATTACTGAAAAATCTTGTAGAAAATCAAGTGACAAAAATACAAAATCATTGATGAAATCTTGACCCTCTTGAAGTTAATGGAAATCTTAAGGCCAGAATTTCACTTAAGAATTTTAACCATCTCCTTGAATACTGTATTTGTGTGGTTTTGAGAGATGTGAAATTGCAGAGTTTTACTGAGATACCAACTCCCAGGTGTTTCAGCTGTATTCATATAAATGATCTAGCTGATTTCCCCACCGCCTTTGAAGTGTCACATAAGATTAGGAAACAGGCTGCTGGAATATTTCAGTTGTTTTTAAATGGTAGGTTAAACAGCATCAGCAAAAGTTGTGCTTCCTTTTCCTTCTTTCCCAACAAGCCCTGGAAGGACTTGGAGAGACATTAGGAGTGTCTTGAGGCAGACACCGCTTTCTCTAGCTTAGAAACAAGTCTGAAAGTAATAAAAATAATCAGTGGATAACCTGTGGAGTGGTTTTGCCTGAGTCAGCAAGCCCTGGCCCCAAGAACATAGCGGAGGCTCCTGCAGGATAGTTTCATATGGCAACACTTGCTGTGTGCTCGCTTCTTTGGTTTAAGATCTATGGAAGGGAGAGGTGGAGAATGACGGATGTAGTAGCAAGAGGCAGCGTTGCTTTAGAGCAGCAACCAAACCCAGGCTGGTAAGGGGGACAGAAAAAAAAGGAGCAAGAGGAGGCAGAAAGCAGGGAGGCAGAGTCATTGTTCTGCGCAGAAGGTGGCTGCCATCCATAATCTAGCCTCAGGCTGAGATCGTAGCATATTGATGTATTTTATGTGACATAGTACCTCTAGAGGCGTCGCAGTGCTAAATGTATAGGTTACGTGAACATGGTTACTGCATCCGTCTTAGCCCTGCTTGGATGTTATGGGAAGCAGATGTACACGTGTTCGGTAGCTCTTGTGCAAGAGAGCTGGGACTGAATCAAACCGCTAAAGAAAGCAGTTCTGGTAGAAGGTAGAATGTCTGAAATCTCAAAAGATTTTTATTTTATTTATTTATTTTTAAAAGTGTGCATGTGAAAGATTAACCTTTGACATGATCTGTTGTTCTGTTTGTCCCTAAAGGTGACAATGATGTAAAATATGTGTCTGGAGCTTGAGAAACCTCCAAACAACCCCCAGTGCACTGAGATAGCTGCAGTTCTCCAATGATTTGTGGATTTTCTCCTTCTTACTTTCCTCTGATACTTTCTCCTTACTCTGTTTTAGTTTAGACTTCTGTTTCTAGTTTAGAAAACAAACTACAAACCCCTCTGGGTTGCAGATCCAGCAGTTGAAGCGTATTTAACTCTGACACTTAGTTTCCTCTTGTGTGTAATATGAAGGAAGTGTCTTTTGAATGCTGCCTGAGAGCTGGGCCTGGTAAAAAGCAAACTTTATATGACCAAAGGTTTTAATAATACTCTTCCAGTAACATGAGGGTGCCACATATGATAGCTGCATATGGAGCAGGAAGGTGAAGTGTGGGAAATGTAAAAGAGCATGCTGCAGTAGGAGTCTTTCTAATCTGTACCATATTACTCAATTTTACAATAAAATAGACCAAGTGTTTCGAATTACTTGTTCCTCCTCCAGTGTCAAAAAAGCTTAGCAGAGACTTGACAGAATCTAGTGTTTTAGCAACTAAAAAAAAATACACTGGCATTTACTGTGAGCATCCTTGTTAGTGCGATGGAGAGATGCTTATGTATCATGTAGCTAATGTGTTAGAGATTCTGAATGCCTGGACTTGGTTTGTCCTTCTGTCTTCCAAAATGATTTATTTTTTTTTTAATTGAGGCAACTGAAATTTTCCTAACTTTGCTGTTGTCTCAATCATCTTGAAAATCAGTTGCATCTCTATCTGATTTAATAGTCTGTGCTCTCGTGCAAAGGAGAGAAAGTTTGGAGAAGTAACTGTTCCTAATCTCTTTTCCAGCCCCACCTGATTTCACTTACATGGGAAGCAGAAGTAGGAAGCTCCAGGAGGTGCCTGTTTGGCAGCCTTGAGGCTGATGCATTATCTGGCACGGAGCAAGTGGTTATGTGTTTATCTGTCAGTATTTCCTAATGCTGACCATGTGAGTCTGCCTCTCTTGGCAACAGTATAACTCTTTTTCCATGTTTCAGCCTTTGTTGCACTTGCGAGTAAATCACTGTAACGGTTGGAAACGTGAGGGAGGAGTCATCTAATGTGGATTTTCTAAGAAATGAAATGTGACTTGAAATCTAGGAAGTGTGTTCTCGTTAGCTTGGGACATCAAGGGACACCAGCAAACTTGTACAACTGTTCTTGTAGGGAATAGCAATAACTCGATAAACACCCTGGTGTCACTGCTTCCTCTGTCACTTAGATGAACTGATTATCACTGGGGGAAGGAGAGGAAAACCATGGCCTTCCTCAAATCAGCATGACAGCAGATGTGGAGATGGGAGGGCAACGTATGAGTGCATCCTGGGGGTTACCGGTATGATAAAAGGTCCTACTTCTCACTTGCAAACCTTGCTTATCATTAAAACGTATTAGTGACCACTGCTTCAGTGCTATAGGCTTGCAGGAAGATTTGTCCTAATGCTAATGATATTTAATGATATTTAAGGCTAGGGATTCCTTGATTGTCCACCCCTAGTCAAGCAGAGATGTGGGCCAAAGCCATGTGGGCACACGGTGGGTTTAAAGAGAGGAAGGGTCTCTGACATATGTGTGATTTGTGTGTGAAAAATGGAACTGGAGGAAGAAGAAATCTAGAAGGAAAGAAGGAAAAGCTCCTGCTGCAGGGTCTGGTGTATCAGATTTTTAGTTATTTTTAAACAAATTTCATAACAAAGGCATTGGAAGAAATCTTTAGGAAAACCTATTCAGCCAGGCTAAAGTAAGCTCCATCTTTAACCTAGTTTTGGAGTACATTGGAGGTATCTTGCTATCTTGAGTTAACTTGGCTGCGAACTTTGTTCCTTCCACTTGGAACTGGTGCTAGAGCAATTTTAACCCTCTTATTCTCAGCTCAAATATTTTTTTTGTTTTTTTAACTCTGCATGACTCGCTTTGTTGCTTAATGTCAGAAACCGTTGCTGACAATGTATTAAGATCTCATCTTTGAGAGTTACACCCTGTCACAACATCACATAAGCTGCACCTCTTCTCCCCGTGAGAGCAATCCCTTCCCCTTCTTCAAACTCCCCCGTATTACTCGAGTGGAGCTTGGGCTGTGCAGCAGCTGAGATACAGTATGTTTATCCCAATCCATCTGAGTGTGTCAGCTTTGCTCTCGACTAAACCGTAGCTGCGTGGGATTTCGGTGGCACCAGGAATAAGCCTCCCAGTTTGCTTTAACAGTTGTTGTCTCCAGCTCTGCTGTTGTAAGTACAGGGTGGCGAGTTGTGCTGTGTGGCAGACTGTGTGTCTGGCACTTCCTCTGCAAAGCAGTACTTGTTTGGTTTTGTTTTTACAGACTAGTGGTGTTCTCTAGTCCTATCCTCCTAAAATAAAATGTGTGTGGTGGAGGGGGGGAAGCCAAGTAAGAACAGTTAGCCATCGGTGGGACCAAGCTGGAAAGAGCAGCCCAGAGGAGAAACAAAGGCAAACAGTGCTGAGGAACGTGATAGGGAGCAGCAAGTGTGGAAATGTTAGGCAGTTCATCCTGTGCAGCAGCTTATCCTTAGAGAGTTTCACCATGTGAGTCCAGGTAAGTGGAAGCTTAATTTGAGATTCATACTCGCAGACCATTGCTGTGCTGAGCGTGTGTAGCCCTGCTGAAGGCAGAGGGGGAGTGTGTTCACTGCTGCTGTGGCTGTTTCTTTGTCTCACTGAAGAAAACTGTTGTGTCTTTGCTTTCCCTTGTGCAAAAGCATGAAAATAGGCCTGGGAGTCTTGGTCTGTTTTCTTGTTTCAGACCTGAGCTGCAAAAACTGCTTGGGATGTGAAACAGGGCAGGAGGCTGCAGCTTGAGCCTCTGTCTCAAGTTTAATGACGTTAACTTCTGCATGATGGATATTTTAGAGATGTGCCTTATGAAGGAGCAGTAGTTGCAGGCTCTAACCTCTGCTTTGTTGTGCTAGAAATTGTGTTTAATAATTTTCTTTTTCTTTTTTTAATGTGCCAGTAACTTCTATAGTAGCAACCCAGCCTTTTAAATCTTAATGCAAACTACTTAGGGTTCCTGACTGACTAGTGTGTAGGTGTGTTGTAACAGCTGATCTTAAACAACAGTGGGCATACTTTACTCAGTGGTGGAGCTGTTAAGGACCTTCAATGCTCAACAGGGAGGTAGTAGGTTACTGGGAGAGGAGGAAGGTTGGAGACCATGGTCTGACCCAGCTGTGTGTCCTCCACACCCCTCCAACGGCACTGCAGTGGGACCTGGCTCTTGCACACCTCGATTTTAGGTATGAACTTCCCTCAATCCATGTGGTTTTGTAGCCTCTGGCTGTGAAGTGCTGCTGTACAGAACTGCCAGGCATAACAAGGAAATGGCTAATGCAGGTATTTGCAAAAATAAGATATTGGTTCCTTTCTCACAGGAGAAGTCTTATTTGCTTCTTTGAAACTGGGAGGAGAAGAGGCAGCCACAAGTATAAACTCTGGTTGTTTCCGTTTGAAACACACTGGTGGTCCTGACGTGGTGCCTGCTAGTGGCTGTGCTGCTGAGATGTTCCTGCAATGGCCTGTTCACCCTATGAAAACAAGGAGTCAGGCAGATTGTTTTACACAGCAAGCTAGAGAAAATAGAGGGAAAACGTGTGGAGTTTTTTTGTTTTGTTTGTTTTTGTTAGAATCTTGTGAGCTTCATACAGGATGATAACTCATGCAGTTATAAAACACGCCATATGTGTGTGCACTATATTTTGCAGTGAAGGGCTGTCGCTGATGCTAAGATCATACCTTGGTGCTCGTTGTGTTGGTTTAGCATCACCTGCCCCCCAAATAGAGGAGAAGTTTATTTGGAGTTAGAGCGTTTTAACTCGTTTCTTTATCGTGAGAAATTCTTCATGTTTGTGGAAGATGAGAGGGTGTCCCTGAGGCTTCTGACTAAATTCAGAAGTTAATTCTATATGGAAGAATAAAGATAGTGGGAGATGCTTGTGCATGGGGAGAGAAATCATGGAAAGCTAAAACCAAAGCAAAATCTGTGTTTTCTTTTTGAGCAGCTGAAAAGGTTAAAGTGTTGAGTAAGGTGTGGTGTCTTACTCTGGTGGGAGGAAGAATTCAGAGGTGTTTGTCAATGGTGCCTTGTGATCTTCTTGAGCACAAAAGCTTTTGAAAGTCTTCCATGTTCTGTTTGCCACTTCAGTGTGCAATTATTTCAATCAAGCAATTTCTCTGCAGCTGACACCCATGTCCAAGGGGTGAATAGGGCAATACAGGAAGAAAAATTAAATTCGAGTTTGCCACTGTCCAGTAAATACTTGGTACTAATATGACAATAATACAACGTTACCAATGGCTTCATTACCATAAAGCATAGTTCTTTACGTACAGGACTTTTTTGTGTGTGTCCATTTGTGTCCTTGGTTTTAGTGAAAAGTAGGTAGTAAGGCTATAGTCAAACATTCTTCCAAACCCTGCTCCTGCTATTAGAATCCAAATTGTTTGTGTGAGCTGGGCAGGAATGTGCTGGTATTTACCCAAATTTTGCAGAAGACACTTAGCAGAGGAATGTGCTCTGCATGCTCGCCATTCCTCTAGGAAACTGTGCATATAAAGCAAACCTCAAGCAAGTATTTGGAGGGCCAGGGGGGCTTCAGAAGAACAGCATGTCCTTCAGATTTTAGGAAGAGCAAGTCATCCCCCATACACTCAATTTTCTTGTCCTCTCTGCACGCTCCTTCCCAACCAATGCTGCTGCCTGGGTGGTTACAATAAACCTCTTTATTTCATTTTAATATGTGTCTGTGTGAGTACCTGATATTCAGAATGGAATTAGGAGAGATGAATTGCTGCTGAAATTGGTAATAACAGAAAGAAAACCTGTCTGACAGCATCTGCCCTGTGATCTTCCGAAAGGAATCCTTAATTAATTTTTTGCAAGGGTGGGGTAGTGTTTTTGTGAAGAATCCATTCTGGAAAGTTACAGCGTGAATTGCTGTTGCTTGAGTTAGAGTAGCCTAATGAATTGCCATAAATTAACTCCTAGCCTATGGTAACTACTGGGTTTAAGGACAAAAAGCCATAATGTTTGCTGTGGGCTGAAGGGAGGGAGCTGACTCAGAGAAACTTGTTAAAGGTAACGTAAGAGTGTGGTGGCTCTCAACTGTTGTCAAAACATTTCCAGAGGCTCTTTGCATGGCTCCTGTTTTGCTTTTCTGCCTCCTGTCTGCATGAGACCCCTCAAAACTGGTCAGAGGCTCTGGTGCAGGCATCCTGTGCATGTTGCGGTTGCACAGGTCCCAGGCAAGTTACTCCAAGAATATTTTATCCGACCAGTTAAACTCCTGGAACTGGCCTGAGTCTGAACCAGTTTGAAGCTTTGAGTGTTTCAGCTTCCAACTTCCAAAACATTGGAAGTCACCAAGCTGGTGGTTATTCGTGTGCATGGCTGTATCACACCTAAAGCAGTGGGAGTTAAACTTGTCTTGCATGGTGCTGAGGACTCGGTGCAGAGACTGTCATTGCTAATGGCTGTGGTGGCAGGAACACATCTCTTCTTCCAAAAGTGCTCAGTCAAACTGTCATCAAGCTAGACTTGTGTCTTGGATTACTGAGATGTCCTATTAAAAAGTATAGTCAGATGATGGACGATGGGAGCCTATTGTAAAGCAGCAGATAATTAAATACTTATCTCAGGGCCAAATTCATGCTGTTCCCAAAGAAAAAAAGCCGTGACAGACGATTCTGTCAGCTGCTGGAGTAATTAAAAATGGGAGCTTCCCCATCAGTAAGAGCAGTTCCATGGTTCAACAGGGGTTGCTCTAGTCGTGCCTCTTCATTTTGGGAAGATTGCTAAGCGTGTCCTCTCCGTGGTGTGTGACTTCTGCTGGTCAGGAGAGGCAAGCGGATTGTCCCCATGGGGCTGATTAGTGCGTTTTAATGCAGATAATCTGATAGTTTACATTAAAAATAAAAAAAGAAATTAAAAAATGGGGTGGTTTTAGGGCAAGCTTGGCAGAGCAAAGACTGAGGGAGGGTTGAGGCCCTGAAGTGAGTGTCCTTCTGCATTGTGAGAATGGACCTTGGTGGCTTTGTCACCACTTCTGTCCAACAGGTAGACTCATTTCTTCGCAAGATATCAATACCAAAGCAAGGAGGTACTCTTCCCAGATAATAAAACCCCAGGGGTTACTGAAATGAGAGGCAAGAAGTACCTTTAACTCAGTACAATCACTTGGAAGGCTAAACAAGTTTGTAATGCTTGCGTTTTAGTGAGCTCTGCGCCACTGTATGTTGCACCATAGTATTTGTATGCTTCTTGCTTTAAATGCCCTTTCAGCTTGGCCACTGTGAAGTTGAGGAAAACTTGTACAAAATCTGAAGTCTCAAGTGAAGCCTGTAGAAATTATCTGAATGAATCAGTAAGTTCAATATCCCATTTCCAACAGTAGCCAGTACCAACTCCTTGAGGAGCTGATCTTCTAAAGGCATGATGTCTTGACTGAATGGTTTTAATCAACATCATTTAAATACTCTATCATTGCGTAACAAACAAAGTCCTAACTGGCTCACAGAAATATTGAAAAACCAAACTAGGCTATACCTTGCCAAGGTATTCTTATATTTCCAGTTTGGTTCCTATAAACAAGTACAATGAAAATGGTCCATGTGGAGAAGGTGAGGGGAGCTCTTCTGCATGAGTTTGCATCTCTGTTTGAGATGCTAGTCCAGAGAGCACCTGCCTGTCTGCAAAATGGTTTGAACCCCCATATCTAGAAATAGCTGTGGGCACCTGGCTGTTGCCATGCAAGTTATTTGGGATTAAGCATGTCTTGGGCGGGGAAGGTTTGACTTTTTTAAAACAACATCTGGGCAGAAAGGAAGCACCCCCCAGGACGTATCCTATAAAGATTCACTTAAAGAAGAAAAATTGCCAACATAAAGATGGTCACGTGTTCTTGAAATGCACGCATAGCTCTGCAGTGTGAACTACTACCTCAGCCCCTTGTTTTGACAGTCTATGCACGTAGACCCAGACTCCTCATGTAGCCATTGTATTAGGCAGAGTCCTGTGTTTGAGCTTGCACTTTCTACGCTGCTCTGCTGCTTGGTTAGAATTAAATGGGAAGATAAGTCCTGGAGGAGAGGTGTTACCAGGAGGTATGGCACGTGACCTCTACATTCAGTAGCCTTGGAGGTATCTGCTGTAATAACTGGCCGGCAAGCCACAGCTTGCTTTTGCTTAGGGATCCCAGCCCTCCTAGAGGTGTTGCTGCAGGGCGAGGATGGCCGTGTGAGATGGGTGCAGCTCCCCAGATCCGGGTGCAGTGAAGCAGAAGGTTCGTATGAATCGGTGCTGTATGAAATGAATGCAAATAGCAGAGGAGACGGAGGAGGAGGAATTCCCATGTTGATGTTGAATCGACAGGCAGGTACTTGTCCAGTGCTGCTCTGTAGCTGCAGTCGTTCTAGGTCTGAATAACAGATCTAATTGTCTTGGTCCCCTGTTCCAAAAGGGGATGTATAAATGTAGGCTCTGAGCCAGGATTAAGCCCTAGACTTTCTGACAGTATCTTTTACTACCTCAGTTTAAAGGTAGTTTCTCTTAACAGGAGAACATCCATCTATTGTTGGGGTGTCTGAAATGAAGATGCACGGCATGGCTGCTCTGTGGGGGCTGCACATCGGTGTGTGCAGGAGCACGGCCGCATACAGGGGTAACTGCGTGACTGCTCTCCAGTTCATGTAAATCTGGCTGCTTTTGCAGGCAGCTGTGGTGATTGCACAGCCTTGTGTGTAAGGAGACTGTCTTCTGATGTCCCTGTATTTCTGAATGCTGATCGTTAAATGCCCAGTAGTGTTAAATGGAGTATGAGATCTTGAGGCTTTCCAGGCATGTCGATGCTCTTACGGAGGGATGCATGCCAAGATGCTCTCATCCAAGCTGCTCAGTGTAATCTGAAACTGTTTGGAGCTATCTGGCTTTCAGGGTTGCTCTGAACCAATGGACTTGGGATGTTACTTTCATAAAGAGGTTGCTGAATCTGTAGTTCTTTGTTAAAGAAAATCCAAGCCAGCTCCAAAATAACCCTAGAAAAAGTGATGCTGTTGCTTTGAGGGGGGAGAAATGTGATAGACCAGTGTCTGTCTTTGCTAAATTATACAAGGAGCTATTGCTGTGAGCAGGAAAACTGCCTTTTGTTGATGTTTCTGTGATTTATGACCACATTATCCTGGTGCGTGTGTGCAGCTTCTGCAGATGCTGCTGGGCATGGCAAGTACAGCTGTGGGAACACAGCTGCTTTGGTGGCTCTGCTTTCCTGCAGTGATCCACTCACTTGAAATGTTCTCCTTTGTTTTTCTTCTTGCTTTCCGTCTTCACTCTTGTATCATCTTTTGCCTCCTTGTTTTAGGCTTTCTATTTTGGAAACTGTCACAAGGTTCTTTCAGATTCTTTTTTCCCTCTTCACCCCTTGCACCTTCCCCATCATGATGTGGGCTCTGGGTCTTCTTGTAGCTGTTTTGCTTTCTATGTTGCTGAGACAAAAGAAAAACCCACCTTCTGTAGGGCTGGTGTCAGGCCAAGCCTCATTTAAAATCAATGTGGACACTTGCAAAAAAACACCCAATCACAGTGTTTGAATGGCCACTGCACTACCACTGTCTGTGAAGGGAGAAGTAAAAACATACGTATGCACAAAATTAGCTGATATTTCCATGTCTAGCTGTGCATTTATGTAATGTGAAAGTTTATAGCCATGCAATGGGAACCCAACCAACTGATATAATATATTCCCAGGGAGATCTCTGCCAAGGGCGCGAACAAGAGCAATATCCTGCTTGCATTTCTTGGGCTGCTGGCAGGGAAGAGCAGCAAAGTGCAGGGAAGAGCAGCAAAGTAACTGATTTTCCCCAAAAGGGTTTTGTTTTATGAGGATGATTGTGACGTGTTCTCCCCATGTCTATGGATACGAAGAGCAAGTCTCCCTGGAGATCTCCCTGGAGATCCAGGGAGATTCCTGGGCCCAGGAGCAGTGCCTCTGCACATGGTGGTGCAGGGAAAGGTTTGGAGAGAAGCAGGGGAGAGAGGTTCTGGGGTTGTAGGATCTGTTCAAAAAAGCATTTAACAGCCCCTTTCCTTCGTTTAGGGTAGGGCAAGGAATACAAGCAGCAGACCAATCTTGAAACTGTTTGGTTTTTTGGTTTTGTGGTTTTTTTTTTTGTTGTTGCTGTTGGCACAGAGCTTGTTGCTGCTCTGATTTGGTGATATTTTGGGTCCTTTTCCCTGGCAGGTAACAAGATGACTGTGGTAGCAGACAAGAAGCATGCTGCAACTGTAAAAAATATATTTCATTTATTCATACACCCTGTCTTATGGACATCTATGGCTGTCTTAACTGGTGATGTAATGTTTCAGGACAGGCCCTTTTTTCTGGTTTGGGAGATGAACTCCAGGCCCTGATGGATGAGCAGCTTGACAGGCACTAGGTGTTGGCCACTCTTGCTCCCACGCACTGTCCTGGGGACAGGCTGGCACCTACCCTGCTTTGGATGGCTTTGACATTCACTTGCTGCTGGGCACTGTCCCCCAGTTCCTTGTGGCAGCTGTACTTACTTTCCCTGACTTGCAAAAGGGAAAACTTGTTTAAAAGACATTGCAATAGATATTCCACCTTCAGCAATGCTAACAGCTCCATACCTTGCCCCTGTAGCAGTGGTAAATTCTCTCTCACGCCTCACTACAGCAGGGGAGTGATGTGTAGAGTGCAGAGAAGGGGGAAAAGTGCCCTGGTGCCATTTTTTTTGCAGGGGTTGGCACAGCCTTGACTTCTGAATCTGTGCATGCTTCGGCAGGGGCACGGTGAGCGTGAGCTGCCGCAGACTCTGTTCCTGGTTTGTTGGACCTGCCAGACAGCAGAGCTGGGATTTGCTCTGCCATGGTTTCTTCCATCTACTTAATAGATGTTCATGGGCATCTAATAATCGAACCCAAAATGAATGCATAAGAAAATAAGGTTGCAAACAGGAGTTGTACAAGCTTTCAACCATATATGCATGGGATTCGCCTCTCTGGGGGCGTGTGTTCATAAATGTCACGGTTGTTGATGGCACAACAGAGACCTAATTACAGGCCTGTTCTCTGTCACAGCTGTGCTGTCCTTGTGTACAGACCAGGCATAAATTTGGGTTTCCCAGGGGAAAATATTGTGTGTAATTATGTGTGTGAGTTACCTATGTAAGTTAAAATGAAGAATTTCCCATCTTCTTGCTCTTTATCGCATTGTAGCTATCATTTTCCTCCTGCTACTTTGCCAGTGGCTGTGGATTTTTTAGTATTTTGCTTTAATTTTTTTCCCCTCCCCAGATTGATGTTCTGCATTCCTAAACATTTCTGGGTCAAACCTGGAGAATCAGCAGGTTTCGTACTTCTTGATCATTGTATCTGCATACCTCAGAAGCCAGCAAGGCATTTGATTTTTGTTTTCCCCCCAAAAAAGTATTCTTAAAAAATATCGTGTAACAACTTCCTACAGGAAAGGTAGTTTTAGATAGAAGCCCCCTTTGAAGCTACTGAATCTAAATGCTTAACACTGCCCAAGAATGTAAAATAAAGCAGGGTGGGGTAGGGTGGGGAGTCTCCATATTAAATCACAGTAAAGCTGAAGCAGAGTCCCTTGGGTATGTCTATTGCTACATGATAGATGAGAGCTTTACAAAATAGACAGCTGGATTTTTTTTTTATTTTAAAATAGGACTTTCTTCACCACACAATTGCTGACAGTAATGTAGGAAAGCAATACAGGGAGTGAGTTCTTCTCTTGCTTCCCTCCCTCTAGCAAAGGAATAGAATAAAAACTATTTTGGATTCAACTACCATATTTCTTACTGGGGTAAATGTTTAAAACATTTCTGTCAGCAGACGTAGAGCCTGACTGCAGTTATGCTGTGTCCATGCAGAGTACCTGGTTTGATTTCTGTGGAGTCACGCAGGACAGAAACTGGAGATGTGAGCTCAGAGGCTCATCTTCCCAAAACACTGCTCATGGGGAGTGATATTACAATGCATGTTTGTTGTGTTAGCCTAATTGTGGTGTACAGTTGAAAATAGTAAATTAAAGCAAAATTTTAATTTCTGCTTTTGTGTTTTCTTTTTCCTGTACCCCTACTTAGGACCTTTGCAAAGACTTTAATGAGCTGCGTTTTTAGAAGTGTAGCGACATCAGGTCAAACATCCATGGGAAACAGTTGGCTGCTCATGGTCACCCAGCTAAGAGTCTGGGCTAGCAACATCTGAACAGACTCCCAATTTCCCAGTTTCACAGCAGGATTCAAGAACCTGCAGAAAAAGAGGGACTCGATTTGAACCAGTAGTACAAATTCTTACAAACTCAGCTGGTGTTTGTGTATGTGGCTGGTACACATAGGCAGGGCTCTGCAGGTGGAGTTAATGTACGGCAGAGTGAGGTTCTCGGATTATGGTTCAGTCTGTCAGCGTAGTGCATCTTGAATAGCCCCATTGCTCTTAGTGGGCTTGTGTTCAAGGTGATCAGAATTTTACATTTCTGACTTCATCTTTTATTGGACTCAGACATGTTTGGATTTAGTTGCATAGTTTGATCTATTTCTTCTTAATAATCTTTTAAGACTACAACCCAAAATATTTTTAAGGTTCCTTTTCCTAGGAAACAGCACTTTCTTTTTTTTTTTTTTCATTTCTTCTTAAGGTGAGGAGGAATAATCCTCCAAACTTTTCTTATCCATTCCAGAAACAAATCTGCATGTAGTCATTCTATATATTACTTTCTATGTGACTCAAACTATCTAATGCCTTCAAATAACTAGCGTTTGATTGTGGATTCCTAGGTCAATCTGAAGGAGGGAATAGTATATAAACTAGCTTCTATGGGAATGAGCAGTTTTTGGGAGAGTTGGTGTTCCTCAGCAAAGTTTTAACTCTTAAGTAATAAACAAGTTGGTGGAAAGATCTGAATTCTCCAAAATGTGTTAAAAAAATCTCAGTGTTAATGACAAGAGGTGATACAGCTAGCCTAGGTAAAGTGCCATGGTTTGATTCCTACTAAATTAATGGAAAATAAACAGCTTGAACTTTTATGTCAAGTCCTAGAGAAGTTAAGAAGTGCCCAGTTTTCTAAACTGTTGAACAAAGTGCTACATGACAACAGTAACTTGTCACAGTGTGTGCCCTGACTCTTGACTGTAAGTGGCATGGGAGTGCAAATCTGAGGACATTAACTATCCAGTGTGAAGAACTGATGGTGGAAAATCAAATTACATTCATTGACCGGAAAGTGGCCAGAGAAGGGGAGTACATCCCACAGAGCTTTGAGAACTCCAGATGGAGAGAAGCAGACCTGGCTGTCACTGATCAAGCTTTATAGATGATTTGGAGTTTAGACTCTGCTTCCACTAATTCCAAAGGAAAAGCTTTTGTTCCTTGTTAAAAATAATGAAAGTTCCTTACTGTTGCAACAAAAACATGTGTGCCTGTAGATGTCATCTACATAATGCACCAAGACATCCACTAAATTGCAAGTGGCTTCCTCAGCTGCAGTGAGCCACCTTATCTTCTGCTATAAATAATGAATCCGCGCTTTGCAGCAAAAGTACTCCCTTCGGGGGAGACTGATCAAGGCTGTTCCCAGGGTCTTGGAGCTTTTAATGCATTTTGCAGCTGGGCTGCTTTACGTCTGTTGTGCTGGTCCTCGGGCTTTGGCTGGAAATCGCACGAGACTAAAGGTGTGCCACAGTGCCAGTGGCGTTACCTGGATCTGGCGCAATGTGCTCACCCTGTCAAGCTGGAGGGGGTTAGTTTGTGCTGCATCTCAGTCTAAGGACTGGAGAAATCCATCGCTTCCAAAGTTGCTACTAGGGGGACAGGAGTAATCTTAAATGCCTTTACTTTGCCTGTGTCAGGTTTGTTTTACCTGTTTAGAGTCCTGAAAGCATCGTTACTTGGTTGGAGTTAGGTCGGTGAGAATTCATTGATGTCTGTATGGTAATCTGTGATCTATTACTAAAATGAAATCATGTTTCCTTATTGCTGTGAAAATGTAACTGGTGTTGACTTTGAAAGCAATAAGGCTTTTGCTTTCTTGACTCTGAGGATAAATTACTTTTTAGGAGCACTCCATTATGTGGGGTCATGTGGGTGGGAAGACAGGGGCTGCATCAGTCCGAGAAATTAGAGGTGCTTGAAGGTGCAGTAATTTTAAACACAGTTCTTGCATGGGAAATGGGGTGTTAGCTGGTGGTTCTTGCAGAGAGGCAACTTGATGTCTTTCAGGTTTCATTTAACTGCCAAGTTTTGTGTGAAAGGGTAGCAGAGGAGTGGTGAAGGTTGGGGCTGCAGTAGGTGCAGTGATAGGTGCTTCAGCCTGCAAGCAGCTGGAGGCTGCATTCAGAAGTGGAGCACTCGGTTTCATTGGTACTGCTGAAGACTGAAAAGCACAGCTTGAATGATTAGTTTAATTAGCAAAATTCAAATGGAGGAACTGTTTCTGTTGCAAGTTGTGAACACCTCAGCCAGCAAAAACACTTTTGTGGTCTTTAATTAGACCTTGCAGAAAGTGAGTTAATGCTTGAGAGCACGGGAACATTAAAGGTACCAGGCGAAACTGGAACAGTCTCCTGTTAGTGTTGTTCCTGCTTAATTTTATCAGGGGTATAAAGGCATGAAATCTAGAGTTTTGAGAGAAA